>NC_053028.1:183946763-184230189 GCF_003073215.2 Triticum urartu | reverse complement strand
AAGATTCAAATATTGTTCATAGATAATCTTGATCATAAACCGACAATTCATCGATCTCAACAAACACACCGCTAAAGAAGATTACATCGAATAGATCTCCACAAGAGAGGGGGAGAACTTTGTATTGAGATCCAAAAAGAGAGAAGAAGCCACCTAGCTAATAACTATGGACCCGAAGGTCTGAAGTAATGTCACAGCCCTAGAATTGTTTGCAATAGTTGCATAAGAGAGCATCCATGCATCATGTCTAATTTCTGAAAGTTGAATTGAGGTTTGTTAAAACCCTCAGAAATCAGCTAAAAAATAACCAACTTTAAAAATCTTCTCAAATGAGTCCAATAAAATGTTCTTGTTATTCCATAGAATTATTGGCAAGAGCTTCAAAAAAATATTTTTATGAGCTCAGAAACCTTTATTTTGGCCATTTGAATTAATCCAATAATTATTTGCTTTGGATTTATATTTAATATATATTAAATATAACTTCAATAATTCTGGAAGTTTGTGAGTGGCTTTATATATATTTTAGCAAGCCATATAATAACCTACAGAATTTATGAAAATGATTTAGTGGATAAAACTAAATCAAAACAGAGAGGAAATAAAATAGAAAACAGTAATTAAAATAGAAAATAGAGAAGGAGGGAGTACCTGGGCCTTACCTGGTAGAAGTGGCCAAGCCCACCAGGGGCTGAGTGGTCTTCTTCCTCCTGCCAGGAGGACAGGAAGGTGCGTGGCGAGCGCGGCGACGACGCCTTGCCACCTCCTGCTTCAGCCGCACGACCCCGGCCCTCCAGACGTGCCACGGAGACGCCTAGCGCTCCCTCTCGCTTCCCCTCCTCTCCCTGGACCTCACACCCCTCTCTGCTCTCTCTCTCTCTCTCTCTTTCTCGCGACCGCGCGGAGCTCGTCGCCGCCGACGTGCACCACCGCAGCCACCAACCTCCCCACGCCCATCCGGATATGCCACGAGCTCCACCTCGAGCCCCGCATCCTCTGCACCAAGCCATGAGCCGCCAGGAGCTGGGTGATGACGTCCCTGACCCCTTCTTCCTCCTCGGGTCGCCGGAAATCCCCTTCGCTGCCCGCTTGCTCCGGCGCTTCCCCGAGCGATGGGACACCGCCAAATGACGCGCTGTGAGCCCCGCCGCCTTTCCCCCCTGTTCTCCCTCGCTCGTTCGTCCCCTAGCCGTACTTGCCACCGCACCCGTGATCTTCCCACCGCCATCCATGTCGCCGCCGAGCCTAGAGCTCGATTCACCTGAAGCCGAGCACGTCTGCGTGCTCAACAGCCCCCCAGGAAGCGAACGCCACCACCCAAGCCTCCCGCCGTGCACCCTAGCCTCGTCACGCTCGAGCCTGTGGCTCCGGCCGCCGCCAAGCTCCCCGCCGACAGTGTTACCAGCCACCCCGCGACCAACGGCCTACGTAGTTGGATGCGGCACACCTTCAGCTACCTGTAGATGCAAACTACACGCAAAACCGAGCCCCGTAGCAGGTTTCCGGCGAACTTCCGCCGCCGATCTGGTCGTGGCCGGCCTAAGTCCGACGAAGATGACGTGACGACATTATTAGCAGCTAATCCCCCAATTAGCAGCCTAGCAGACACTGACAGCGGGCCCCACCACAGGGTCAAACCCCAGTCAGCGCTGGATTTGATCGTGGGTTAGTCCCTGTGTTAATGACACGCGTGTCCCACCAGTCAGGTTTGACCCTGGTCAATTCGGCTGACCTGCTGATGCAGTATTGACACAATCCTGATGTCACTAATGATTTTCTAGATTTAAATAATCCAGAAAATTCCAGAAAATTAGCAAAACTTCTAAAAATCATAGAAAATCAACCGTAACTCTAAATGAAATAAATTATATATGAAAAATTATCAGAAAAATCCAATCTATCCATCTGTACCATTTTCATGCATGTCAGAGCAACTTAAGGCCACTTGTCTTGCCTTTTAATAAAGTTTTGATATGTTGTGGGGGTTTTTCCCTACAGTCCCCAGTCAAAAAAATAACCACATGTGGAGTTTGAATTTGAACTTTGGTTTCAAACCAACTTCATTTAATTGTGCTGCTAGTTGCATTAGCTGAATCAACAACATATTGCCATGTCATTATCATGCATCATGTTGTGCATTGCATTGATTGTGTTCCTTCTTTGTTGCCGGTGGTTGTCCCCTTTCGATAGACGTTGTACCGATGCTGTGATCGTTGACACTGATGAAGACCCAATGAAATCTTCAAAAAGTGCCAGGCAAGCAAAACCCCCTTGTTCATTCCGATACAATCCCACTCTCTCGCTCCTGCTCTGTTTTACTGCATTAGGACAACAACGATTCAACTGTTACATGCTGCGGTAGTTGAACCCTTTTCCTCTGCATGACCTGTCATTGCCACAGTAAATAGATGAAACCCACTAGCATGAGTATGAGTTGTTTGAGCCTTGATGTGCCTACTCATTCATGTTTTTTGTCATGCCTACTACTACTTAGAGTTGAGTCAGGTCTGATTCATCGGGGATGAAGCGAAGGTGTGTAAACATGTCCTACTGTTGAGAGCTAAGTGTGTGAACATGATTTGGTAAAGCTAGTGGTGAGAGGCCATGTAGGAGTACATGGTGGGTTGTCTCATTGAAGCCGTCCTCAGGAACTGAGTTCTGTGTTTGTGATCCATGAAACAGTTACTACCACGCATTGGGCCCGAAACCAATGGACCCTCTCGGCTTCTTGATCACCCTTGTCCTCTGTCCAGGAGTTGCAACTAGTTTCTGGTGTTTAGAGGATATGTGTTGGCGGCCGTGCGTAGCGCTGACCCTAGGGGTGGGCTATGTTGCGGTAGATACACCATGGCACGGTGTACCGAGTCAGCCGTTTGGTGTCTCAGGAACCCTGTTCACATCGTTCGGGGCCGTATGTGGAAACCTCGGGCGGACTCCCTGCGGTTGGAACATCGAGAGTGTTTAGCTAGGCCGTGGCCGACACCCTCGTTGGGCTTCCGCTTGAAGGTTGCCGAGTACATGTCGTGTAAACGACGGTAAGTGGTGAGAGCGTGTATGAACAAGTACACCCATGCAGGGTTAACATCATCTATTCGAATAGCCGTGTCCGCGGTAATGGACTTCTGGGTTTCCTATAACAGTTCATAGACAAGTGAAAGTGGATACTTGAAAACTCGCAAGATATGTGTGAGTGCTATGGATGGCCTTCTCGCAGGGAGACGAGAGCGGATCCATAGTGGTGTATTGCATGGTGAATATGTGGACTCGGGTGCGCCACCTCAAAAGAGTTGCTTACAGTCGTAGTTCAGGTTAGCCACTGAGTCAAAGCTGGCATGTTGTAGTTAAACTCCACTACCCTTTGTTGACACCGATGCATATGTAGTTAGTTCTGATGTAAGTCTTGCTGAGTACCTTTGTACTCATGTTTGCCTATTTTATGTTTTGCAGAGAGACGTCAGTCTCGCTAGTAGTTCCGTGAGGACTTCGATGTTTAGCTTGATACCTCAGCTACGATCTTGAGCCCTCGGCAGGATCTGGTAGATAGTTAGGCTTCTTAGCCTTTTTCATTTTTAGATGTTTGTATTCAGACATGTTAAGCTTCCGCATGTGCTTTGATTTGTATGCTATGATTGTTGGGTCATGAGACCCATGTTTGTAATATCTCGCTCCTCGGAGCCTAATGAATAAATACTTGAGTCGTAGAGTTATGTTGTGATGCCATGTTGTATTTACACATATCGAGCATATAGTGTGTATGAGTGAAATGCTTGGTATGTATGGGATCCGACAATCTAGTTGTTTATCCTTGGCAGCCTCTCTCATGGGGAAATGTAGTTTAGTGCTTCCATGAGCCATAGTAGTCCGCTACAGCCCGGTTCACCGGAGTCCTGCTAGCCCAGCACTACTACTCAGGACACTTGACTGGCCGACATGTGTTTCACTTCGTTCTTGTGTCTGTCCCTTCGGGGAAATGCCACGCGGTGACATCCGGAGTCCTGCCTAGCCTGCTACAGCCCGGGTTCCCGGAGTCCTGTTAGCCCAGTGCTACAGCATGGATTCACACGCTGCTGACCGACATGCTCGATGTGATTCCTATATGCCTATCCCCATAGGTTGGTGCCGCTTTGGGTTCACGACTAGCCATGTCGGCCCGGGTTCTCTGTCATATGGATGCTAGCGACACTATCATATACGTGAGCCAAAAGGCGCAAACGGTCCCGGGCCATGGTAAGGCGACACCCGTGGGAATACCGTGCGTGAGGCCGCAAAGTGATATAAGGTGTTACAGGCTAGATCGATGTGACTTAGAATCGGGGTCCTGACAGTGTTGGTATCAGAGCCTGACTGCTTGTAGGATTACCAAGCCAAACTTGTCGATGTTGTGTCTAGAAATGCTTTAGTTATGTAGGGGAATTGATTCTGGAAGGCAATGTAAGGCTTTTTTTACTCCTTTACCCTATGCCCTTCTGATCTGAGTCAACCTCTTCCTTTCTACGGGGATTAAGAACTAGGCTTCTCATCTTTCTATCAGGATCACGCGTTACTAATCCGTAGACTTGTAGGATTGATGGATTCAAGTCTCAGTTCAGTTTCTATTACTTCTGTATCTTCTTAGTTGGCCTCAGAACCTTGATATTGTGTTCTTAAGTGACTATGCAAATCCTTGTGAATGTCTCAAATCTTTTTCCGAGCATTTATAGTCGTTATGTTGTCCGAGTCATCCCAGGTTTGTAAGTAGTCTGATGCATTTGCAAACCCCTTCCTCCTGTTCCTGATGTCCATTTGGGCCAGATTAGTCACACTAATCGGTGAGTTGAGGTACTCTATTGCCTCGACATATATGCTGGAGCTATTATTATGACCCTAGGTGTTTTAGGGAGTCACCTAGTAATCTAGCCATGTTTTGTGTTCTGGTGTGATGATTCTGGCCACCATTCTCGGAAGCATCCCGTGATGCCATTTAGTATTAGGTATTCTAATTCTGGGTTCTTGAACCCAAGGTTCACCCTACTTACCTCATGTTGATAGTGTTGCTAGTTCCTTTAGGATATTAGTAACCTTTGCGATAGTCCTCGAGGTCCGTGGTATTTCTTTCTTCCAAATACCATGAACCATTAAGGCAGAAGTTCTTTGAACCAAAATATCACACTCAAAGTACTCGTGAGGAGTTCTCCATTCATAATTGTGATTCTGCCAGTTCTACCTTCCTGCATGGGTTATCTGGAAGAAACCTGTTGAACTATGTTCGACATATTAATATATGCATCCACAACTCAGAAAGATATACGTCCTCTTGAGTTGTCCCTCTTCATTTGTATTCCGACCATCGTCTATCAATTGATAGTCAGGAGTAATTGTGGATCTGTATCTATTAATGCTTATTATTCTTGTGGTCCGTCTAGCCATTCTATTCCAGAATGACTAGGAGAAACAAGCTCCAGTACCTCACCCATTTCTAAGATTGGGTCAAAGCAGTTGTATTCCGCAGATGAAATGCAATCAAGCTTTTGATTTTGTTCTACCCTGAAGTATTACCCACTTTATGTCAAGAATATCGTGAGAATTGCACCATCTCTTATGAATTCTTGATGCAGTGATACTTCTTGCCATCATTTTTCATTCCTCGGTGCCGTGTTGTCGTGACCGGAATGCCGGCAAGTGAACTATGATGTGTGAAATTAATACTCCTAGCAACTCCGCCACTTGGTAGTTAATGGACATTAATATCATTCTTAGTGTGTTGATTATTGAATCATCACCCTAAGGTTGATTGTGCTACCTAGTCCTTATTTCTGGTGCACTCTTCGATCAATGAGTTTGTGAGCATATCATCTTATTTGATCATATCATCTTGCCTCGAAATCAAGATTGTTCTCGAGCATAGTAACATATCGGTGGTTCGTGATATTCCGAATATCTTCCCGGAAGTATTACCAGGTTGACACCTGACCGCTATGTTGAGTTCGTGATCAAGTTGGTTTCTGATAAACCACCCCTTCTCCAAGATTCTGTGTTGGGTACCCCTGAGCTAGTTGGTTAAGCTAAACAACAACTTGGAGAGTTGGAAGATACAAGGCATTGCCGAATTTGGTTCTTTCTGAAGGGATATCTTTGTGTTTGTGTGTGTTGAAGAAAGATGATATCTTCACCAATTGGTCCTCATGATCAGTTCTTGGATCTATTGTCTTGTCAAAACTTTGACTTGAGTATGGGCTATCGTCAATTCAAATAAGAACCAAAAATGTTTGTAATGTTGTCTTACTCGTGGTTGATCCCTCGAGAATACACCATTACATCTTTTGGCTGACCAATGCTATCACCGTGTTCACATGATGGTGGAAGTCCAGTGATGTGGAAATTCCGATGAGTTGTTGTTGAGCCCATCAACAGCATTTTGTCTCCCCCATGATTCATGTTCAACATCAACCTAGTGTTGAAAACTTGTAAGCAATGCCTTCGTGTCTCGTTCATGAAGCATATGTTGGTGTAAGAAGTGACTTCCTCTAATTCATGTGTGTTGATGTAAGTTGTCACCGTGAGTTCGAGAAAGCTTGTTTCTGTTCCTCTGGAATCATCCCAAGTCAACCATGCATGTGCGAAGTATTCTATGGTCTGATAGACTGATCATCTTCATTCCATATGTATCCCTAGCACACCAAGCCACTGATTGACTTGTTCAGGTAGAAGAAGTTCTCCATAAGAGCTAATCATATGACTTATGGAAGGACTTCGATATCCTTGATGATGGTTCCCAACCAGGACTCGGTAGTGTTTCATTGTAAGACCACCATGTGGTCATGCTTGTCTGGGACAGCGTATTCACATGTGTTTAGCAGAACCAGCTCATGTTTTGGAGCTTACTACAATAGTTCATTTCCTGAGAATCTTGCAATGTCATCTCGTCGATTTGTGTTGCAAACTTTCATTTCTTTCTAGACTCGATGAGTCTGTAATATCCTAACGCCAACCAGATCTGAATCTCAGGCAGATGTGATGGTTGGGACGTTTTCCCATGAGCTATAATATTGGTCTCTCTGTAACCCGGTAAAGTGGATGTCATGGCCAACACACCCAGCCTGAAGACCTATTATTGTAGTATCTTGATTGAGTAAGTTGGCCACCTCCCCATAAGGATTATGCAGGATTTACTCCAGTAGTTATTCCTTATGGATTCCTGAGCTCCGGGAGTCTGACCTGCTACTTGATGTTCTAGATACGAAACCATTTCAATGAATGGGTTAGGCTAGCACATCAAGGAGAATATTAGAAACGGAGCGCTAAATGTCTCTCGGTCGATCATCCAGATTTTGATCCCTTGGCCTCGCTAAGGTGAAATCTGAGAAAGTGTTATCTTTCTTTGCGTCTACATCTTCCACCATTATTCATCATGGTAGCATGTTATGTTGCCAGGATCCTTGACAGGGATATTGGTAAAACCTTGATGAATACGGAAATGCTCAAGTTCTTGAGAGCATGCGTAAGCACTAGGATTTATCGTCAGCATTCACTAGGATCCGTTCTCAGTTTCTTTGATTATGCCATAACCTTTCAAACAGTGGAATCTCTCTCTACTGTTGGGTTTCTCTACTTGAATCATTCCCAGCATTTGCATTTTGTTCCCAGCTTGCACCGCCATTATGTCATCCTACTATGGACTACTGTCGGTGTCAAAACCGGCGGATCTTGGGTAGGGGGTCCCGAACTGTGCGTCTAGGCCGGATGGTAACAGGAGGCAGGGGACACGAAGTTTTACCCAGGTTCGGGCCCTCTCGATAGAGGTAAAACCCTACGTCCTACTTGATTAATATTGATGATATGGGTAGTACAAGAGTTGATCTACCACGAGATTAAAGAGGCTAAACACTAGAAGCTAGCCTATGGTATGATTGTAGATGTGTATGTTTTCCTACGGACTAAAAGCCTCCGGTTTATATAGACACCGGATAGGGTTAGGCTTACATAGAGTCGGTTACAATGGTAGGAGATCTGAACATCCGTATCGCCAAGCTTGCCTTCCACGCCAAGGAAAGTCCCTCCCGGACACGGGACAGGGTCTTCAATCTTGTATCTTCATAGTCCAGGAGTCCGGCTTGAAGGTATAGTTCGGCTATCCGAACACCCCCTAATCCAGGACTCCCTCACTAGCCGCCGAACCAGGCTTCAATGACGATGAGTCCGGCGCGCAGATTGTCTTCGGCATTGCAAGGCGGGTTCTCCTCCAAATTTCGGGTACCTGTTTGAATAAAGTCCGGTTTCTTGTAGACGTTGCGCTCCTTGGCTTCTACGCCCAATAATGGTCATTTTCCATGTGTCAAACAAATATGAAAAGTCTGAGTGTTTTTATGTTCACACCCCTAGCCGTGTAAATGAGCTGCCCTTCTTAAGGGGACGAGGATTTAGATCCAATCCACACCTTCTCCCCTCCACGAATGTTCATCAGAGTGCATCCGACAAAGGTCCATTCCACCATGGCCAGCCGCCGCAACTCCTCCTCTCGCCCTCCTAGCCCTAAGCCTAGATATTGGGAGAGATGTTCTACTCCGCATAGCGAGCTAGTGACGCTTCAGACCAAGGGATTTCTCCCCTCGGCCTATATGGTCCTGGTCCGAGCCGGTCTTGCCATCTACAACGGCGGAGAGCAAGCAGAGAATTCCCCTAATCCATCCAAAGGAGAGCAGGTGTGCCTTGTTCCTTACTTAATAAGGGGGCTCGGATTTCCCATCCACCCGTTTCTCCGGGGACTCCTGGAGTTCTACGGCCTCCAGCTACATCATCTCACGCCTGCCTCAATATTGCATATCGCGGGCTTTGTAGCCCTCTGCGAGCTGTTCTTGGGTATTGAAGCTCATTTCGGATTGTGGAAGGAGCTATTTTGCCTCGTGCCCCGTTCCAAGAAAGGGTCAATGTATCAAGTGGGCGGTGCCGAAGTATAGCGCATGGCCGGGACCGGATATCTGTCCGGAACCCCAAAGAAGGCGTCCGAAGACTGGCCCTCGGAATGGTTCTATATAGAAGACGTCCCGCTGCCGGATCCTGTCCGGATCCGCCTCCCAGAGCTCGATAGTGCTCCTTTAAAGAAGCGCCTAAGCTGGCGTCCACGGAGCCCTCAAAGGGAAAGTGACAGGCACATCGTTTATATCATGAGCCAAATAAGATTGTTGGCCCATTCCGGACTAACCATGATCGGAGTTATGGCCAAATGCATGATGCGGGGGGTGCAGCCGCTTTAGTACAGAAGCCACCCCATGTGGGATTTCAACGGGGAGGACGACGCCACCCGCTACGGCCGTAAAGGGCCAGATTCAGTTGCCGCTCTATTAAAGATCTTGTTCACCTTGTACAAGGGAGAAGAGGAGGAATTTCTCCGCGTCAACCCACAGGGTGGATTCTTTATGCACAATCCCCCAAGCTGGGTAAGTGGTCGCATTTACTTGCTCATCCGTTTAGTGTTACCATTGTTAAATACTTAGTCTGATGACTTCAACGCAGGAACTGCGCTGGGCTGTTAAGGACATAAGCAGCCCGCCTCCACAACTCGAGGACTCAGGATGGTCTCTTGACCCAGACTCTCAAGAGCATCCGGACATATCTGTGGAGCTGATTGATGGAGTGTTCCATCAATTGAGTGAGGACAATGCCTTGGTGGCCATTACGGCCGATTACCCAGGGCTAATCCGAACACCCCAGGTACCTGAGACCGAAGTCCATGTACCCCAGACAGGGGTCCGTCCACGCGTGTTTAATTTCCTGATTGCAACCGAACTTTGCAGGGGAGGTTTTTGAGGCAGAAGGCCGAACCTGCGGCCGCAAACCAACCAGGGGCCACAGGGCCCCATGGGAAGAAAAGAGGTGCAGTCCGGACCGAGGCATCAGCGCGAAGGTATGGCGCGCCCCTTTATCCTAGTTGTTATACCTTCGAGGCACACTTGACGCTCGTGCCCTTTTTAGGACAAAGAGACCTCGCCGGACTATATCCGGAGAGGCTGTTAATCGCGCCTCCACCAGCCAGGCTCCAAAGCCTGGTCTGGGGGTGGAAGCGAGCGCAAGGCGTGTGCCAGAAGTTCCTCCGACGGAGGATGCGAATGAGTTATCTACCACCAACTCAGAGGTGGAAAGTGCCATGAACCACAGGCGTCGCCGGACAATTCTTCGCGACGCTTGTTTCTCCCAAGAGGCATTAGATGCCTTCAATTCGGGAGATGCGCACCTCCGTGCCGTTCAAAATGGTCTAGCCAAAGCCATGGAGCAATATGTAAAATACATAAGGGTAAGAAAATTTTGGTAAATATATATGTAGCTGTAGCCCCCGAGACTGAAAACAGTTAGAATAACTGGTTTAAGGATCATTTGAAATGTAGGTTCTTACAGAAAAGAATTCCCTGCTAATCCAGGGGCTGGAAGAGTGCAAAGCACAACTGGGGGCCGCACTAGCCGCGGCAGGGGAGCCTAAGGAGACCCCCTCTGGTAATATACATTTCGAAAGATAAGTATGTGGCGAAGCACGACTTTTGTGCGAATCTGACAAATAAAATTGCAGATGGTGCCGGATTGAATCCGGAAAGGCAACACCTCGAACGCCAACTAAAGGCAGGTGAGAGAGTGCTGTTAAAGGTGATGGGGGAGAAGAACGTTCTCTAAGATGCCAACACCCGGTTGGGCGTCGAGCTAAAAGATGTTCGTGCCCAGCTGTCAGACTCCGTGAAGGAGAATCAGCGGCTTCGGTGCGGCATATTTAGTAAGCGCTTGAACGAACCTTTTAAAAGAAAGTTCGGCGGTGTCGTTGATTAACAGAGCAATATCCGTAGGTCTGTTAACAGGTCGTCCTGCAGAGGAGATGCCCGGTTCTACGGGTGACCTTCTTCCCGAGCTCTTGCAATTCCTCGATCGAGTTCGGCAGGCGATGCGAGGCGTCGCCCAGGTCCTGTGGCCATCCGTCTCCACACCCGAAGATCTTGGAGAGCTTGGACAGAAGCTGAGGGGAGCACGGCGGCGCTTCCAGTTGTGGAAGATATCAGCCTGCCGTCAAGGCGCTAGGGAGGCCGAGGCCATGGTGAAGACGCGGTATTCACAGGCTGACCCCAACCATATGGCCGAGGTTGGTCCTGTATGGCCCGATGGGAAGGAGATCCCTGTGAGCTTAGTGTACGGCCAAGTAGAGTTAGCCTCAAAGTATTCCCAGCAGGACTGTAAATTAGACAGCCTGTTAGATGGTATTGAAGAGGATTACAATCAGTCAAAATGACTATGTAATTTAATTGACATTTATAGTGCCTTCTAGCCGGATTGTAGATCGTTTGTCATGGCCGACCTTTTCGCTTCAACCTCGGGACCTGACGGTCCGGAGTGTGTCCGAATTCCCATGCGGTTATATTGGAATCGGGGAATGTGTGGAGACCAGGCGTAGGGGTCATTATGGCGTGAACAGACAAGTGCCCGACTAGTTATGTTATATTACATGGTTAGTAAGAAAGATCTTCCAGGGAGAATAGTTCCGTTAGGGGTTCCTTTCTCTGGGAGGCATGCCCTAAAGTGCATGTCCATGCTGCGAAGAGAAACGCAGGAAAAACATCTGGGGGCACGTGGAAAAAATAAAAAAGATCGTCTTTAGTTCACCGACTGAATGTTCCCTTAAGAATGCTAGCTTTCGGCTTCACCCAGTCTGAGGTACACGTTCGGCTGACCCGGCAGTAACAATCGGAGAGGTGCTCCCTTTACCGCCTAGCCGAATAATCGGGAACGTAGGGGTAAGTACAGGAGCCAGGCAACCCATCTTGGCCAAAACTTAAGTCATATCGATGCATATAGTGGTGAATAAAAGGTACACGCGGAAGTTTGACACATGTGTTGGGCGTGAAGCCCGTAGAAATAAGCTTCTGTTGAAAGAAGCCCCCAGGTGTGCTGAGCACGGATAGCGCGTCACTTTGTGAGCCTCTAAAGGCTATAAGAGGGAAAAATAGAGAGAAGGAGAGAAATGTAAGACAGAAGGTATATATAAAAAATGAACAGAGTAAGGAGACGAACACAGGATCCAGTGCTAGGCATAGAATCTTCGGAGGCGGGCTGCGTTCCATGGGTTCGGCTCGAGTCGGTTATCCGATGCACTTCGCAGGCGGTATGCACCACCAGCCAGGACTTGGTCGATGATGAAGGGACCTTCCCACTTGGGCTTGAGTTTGTCCTTTTTCTTGTCTGGCAGGTGTAGAACTAATTCGCCAACGTTGTAATTTTTGGCCCGTACTTCTCTGCTTTGGTATCTTCGAGCCTGCTGCTGATAAAATGTGGAACGGGCTTTTGCCACGTCACGCTCCTCCTCTAATGCGTCCAAACTGTCCTCCCAATCAAACTCGGCTTCTCTTTCTTCGTACATGCGCACTTGAGGTGAGTCATGAATTATGTCGCAAGGCAAAACTACCTCCGCGCCGTACACCATGAAGAATGGTGTATATCCGGTGGTGCGATTCGGTGTGGTCCGCAACCCCCAGAGTACGGAGTCGAGCTCCTCTACCCAGTGTGTGTTAGATTCGTTGAGGGATCGTACTAATTTGGGTGTAATGCCGCTCATAATAAGACCATTTGCACGTTCGACCTGGCCGTTAGTCTGTGGGTGATAGACAGAAGCGTAATCGAGCTTGATGCCCAAGTTTTTGCACCAGAGTGTTACCTCGTCGGCCGTAAAGTTCATGCCATTATCAGTGATGATGTTGTGGGGGATGCCGTAACGGTGTACAACCCCAGATATGATGTCTATCACAGGCCCAGATTCAGCCGTCTTAACAGGCTTGGCTTCTATCCATTTGGTGAACTTATCCACCATGACGAGTAGGTACTTGTGCTTGTGTGTTCCGCCTTTAAGGGGTCCAACCATATCAAGCCCCCAGACCGCAAAGGGCCAAGTGATGGGGATAGTTTGGAGGGCGGTGGGTGGCATATGGCTTTGGTTTGCAAAGAGCGGGCAACCGGTGCATCGCTGGACTAAGTCCTGAGTGTTTGCCAGGGCCGTCGTCCAATAAAAACCTATACGGAAGGCCTTGCTTACCAGAGATCGGGCTGCAGCGTGATGACCGCCGAGTCCGGCATGGATTTCAGCCAGGAGATTCCGCCCCTCCTCTTCGGAGATGCACCTTTGAAGGACTCCGGTAGTGCTTTTCTTATAAAGCTCCCCCTCGTGGACTCTGTAGGCTATGGATCGCCGCACTATGCAGCGTGCCTCATTCTGGTCCTCGAGGAGTACCTGCCTAGTAAGGTAGGCGGTGAATGGTTCCGTCCATGGGGCAATGACGGCCATTATTACGTGGGCTGAGGGTGTTACTTCAATGGCAGAGCACCGATTGTGTCAGAATGCTCGGAGTCGGGCGGTGTGGTTGGGTCCGGGCTATTATTGTTCGGCTCCCCTTCCCATGCCACGGATGGCTTAAAAAGCCTTTCCAAGAAGATGTTGGAGGGGACTACATCGCGTTTTGCGTCGATGCGTGCCACGACATCTGCCGCCTGATTATTTTCCCAGGCTATATGGTGAAATTCAAGCCCCTCGAACCAAGCTGACATTTTTAGGACGGCATTGCGGTAAGCTGCCATTTTCGGATCCTTGGCATTGAAGTCTCCGTTTATTTGGGATATTGCGAGGTTCGAGTCCCTGCGCACCTCTAGGCATTGTATGCCCATGGATACTGCCATCCGGAGACCATGTAGAAGGGCCTTGTATTCGGCTGCGTTGTTGGAGTCCGTGTACAGAATCTGTAGTACGTATTGAACTGTCTCTCCTGTGGGGGACGTCAGAATGACACCAGCCCCCAGTTCGGCCAACATTTTGGAGCCGTCGAAATGCATGATCCAATTTGAATATGTGTCGTACTCTTTAGGGAGTTCGGCCTCAGTCCATTCTGCGATGAAATCGGCCAGAACTTGTGACTTGATGGCTCGTCGTAGTTTATAAGTTATGTCGAACGGGAGGAGCTCGATGGCCCATTTCGCGATCCGTCCTGTTGTGTCACAGTTGTTGATAATGTCGTCAAGTGGTACTCCCGAGGCTACTGTTATCGAACACTCTTGAAAGTAGTGTCGTAGCTTTCGGGATGCCATGAATACCGCGTACGCAATCTTTTGATAATGCGGGTACCGTGATTTGCATGGAGTGAGGACAGTGGACACATAATATACAGGCCTTTGAAGGGGGAATTTGTGTCCGTCCGCTTCTCGTTCGACGACGAGCACTACGCTTACAACCTGATGTGTTGCTGCGATGTACAATAGCATTGGTTCGCCGGTGTTTGGCGCGGCCAGGACTGGGTTTGTTGCCAGTATGGCTTTTATTTCGTCGAGTCCGGCCATGGCTGCATCCGTCCATTTGAAGTGTTCGGTGCGCCGAAGGAGGTGGTAAAGGGGAAGGGACTTTTCTCCCAGGCGGGAGATAAAGCGGCTTTGAGCCGCCACGCATCCAGTTAACTTTTGTATTTGTTTGAGGTCCTTTGGGATATCCAATTGTGACAGAGCTCGGATCATGGCTGGATTTGCTTCAATTCCTCTATTGGATACAATGAAGCCCAGGAGCTTTCCGGCTGGGACGCCGAAAACGCATTTTTCCGGGTTGAGCTTGATGTTGTATGTTCGGAGATTATCAAATGTGAGCCTCAAGTCGTCTACTAGAGATTCAACATGTCTCGGTTTGACGACCACATCATCTACTTATACCTCCACTGTTTTACCGACCTGGCTTGCCAAACATGTCTGAATCATGCGCTGATATGTTGCGCCGACGTTTTTGAGCCCGAAGGGCATCGTGTTGAAGCAGAATGGCCCGTATGGTGTGATAAATGCCGTTGCGGCTTGGTCTGACTCTGCCATCTTGATTTGATGGTAGCCAGAATATGCATCGAGGAAACACAACGAATCGTGTGCTGCGGTGGCATCGATAATTTGATTGATGTGGGGGAGAGGGAAGGGATCCTTTGGGCAAGACTTGTTGAGGTCTTTAAAATCAACACACAGGCGCTAGGATTTGTCCTTCTTTGGTACCATCACCAGGTTTGCTAGCCAGTCCGGATGTTTTATATCTCTGATGAATCCGGCCTCCAATAGCTTTGCTAGCTCCTCTCCCATAGCCTATCTCTTAGGTTTGGAAAAATGCCGAAGAGCCTGTTTGACAGGTTTGAATCCTGTTTGGATATTTAAGCTGTGCTCGGCCAGCCTGCGTGGGATTCCTGGCATGTCCGAAGGATGCCAGGCGAAAATGTCCCAGTTCTCCCGTAGGAACTCTCACAATGCGGCGTCGACATAAAGGTTTAACTATGCCCCGATGGAAGCTGTTTTGTTGGGTCCGTTGGACGGACTTGGAATTTGACTATTTCGTCCGCTGGTTTAAAGGAGGTGGAGCTGGATCTTTTGTCCAGTACCATGTCGTCCCTATTCAAGGTAGAGCGCAGCGCAGTCAGTTCCTCGGCCGCTAGGGCTTCGGATAGTGCCTCGAGGGCCAGTGCGGCTGTCTTGTTTTCGGCGCGGAGTGCTACATCCAGATCAATAGCGAGAGTGATGATCCCGTTAGGCCCGGGCATCTTGACCTTCATGTACCCGTAATGGGGTATTGCTTGGAAGATTGTGAATGCCTCCCGCCCTAGCAAAGCGTGATAACCACTGCTGAACGGGGCCACGTGGAACGTGACTTCTTCGGACCTGTAATTGTCCGGCGTGCCAAACACCACATCCAGTGTGATTTTTCCTGTACAGCGCGCTTCCCGACTGAGGATTATTCCTCTAAAGGTTGTGCTGCTTCACGTGATGCGGTTCCAGTCTATATCCATTTTTTGGAGAGTTTCCTCATAGATGAGGTTCAATCCGCTGCCGCCATCCATGAGTACCTTGGTGAGACGAAAGCCATCCACTATTGGACTGAGGACCAATGCGGCTGGTGCTCGGGCTGTTCGGAATTTAGGTTCATCACTGCCGTTGAAGGTAATGGCCGTGTCACTCCATGGGTTTATTGTTGCTACTTGGTAGACTTCGGCAAGGTTGTGGAGTGTTCTTTTTCGCATGTTATTTGATGCGAAGGTCTCGAAGACTGTTAATACCGTATTGGTGTCTCTGGGGTGGCTTTCTGTGGCTTCCGGGATTAGGAGGTTTTCGCCAATTTTGGCCACCTGCCGGAGTATTCAACATGCTCTAAGGCTGTGAGTTGGTGTGGCGTCCTCTGTACTATGAATTTTACAGGGTCCATTAAGCCATCCTTCCAGTACGGTTCCATGCCCTGTAGAGGGTTTTTTCCTTTTGGTGCTCGCCCCGGGTGTCTGGCGATGATGCCCCCTTTTATTTCGGACTGGGCTTGCATTAAAGGCCGGATTGTCCCAAAATTTTGTTTCGGTTTTCCGGGCGCTTTCCATCGCACAGTACTTTCGTACTATGGACGCTAAGTCAACGAAGCGTGTAATATCACGGCGACTTATGGCGTTGAGTATTCCCTTGTCCGTGCAATTGTTGCAGAAGGATGAAATTTCATCTTCCTGGCGGTAGCCCTTTATCCTGTGCTTAACCAGGAGGAATCTGGCCTAGTAATGATGTACTATTTCTTTGGGCTCTTGCCTGATTTGGGATAGATCGCTAATGCTCGGGTGGGTGGGTATAATTGAATGCGAAGCCTTACCCCTTCTGAGGCTCAGAGGCCGAGGAATTTTCGAACTCGAAAGTTTGTATTCCTGGATGTCGTCCAATGAATCCAGTCCATCGCCTGATTCTCGGTTCAGGTCTTGAGTGATATCCTCCCCTCCGCGGACATCCTACTTGGAGGGATTGGGAATCCGGACGTAGCGAGTCCTTAGGATAGATGAAGGGTCACCGCACTGTCCCTCTACCACGGCAACGTGATGGGTGGCTTGGGGAGAGTTAATCTCTCTCAGATCGGTTTTAGGCCCAATCTGGTCGTAATCCGTAGCGACTCCCAGGGCGGCGAAGCGATCCAAGAGCTCGTTTATGGAGGAAAGCTCTATTGGATTTAACTGCTCGGCAAGTTCCGAGTTGACATGAAGATTGTTTTCGATGGCTCGAGAGGTCATCGTCGGCGTAGAAGCCGAACAGGTGGTCATGAGAAAACCACCTAGCCGGAGGGTTTGGCCGACAGCCAAAGCTCCCTTAGAAACGGTGCCGTCTTTAAAGACGGGGCAAGGCATCCTTCTTGATGGCGACGACACAGAGGAACTCTCAATGAAAGCACCAATGTCGGTGTCAAAACTGGTGGATCTCGGGTATGGGGTCCCGAACTGTGCGTCCAGGCCGGATGGTAACAGGAGGTAGGGGACATGAAGTTTTACCCAGGTTCGGGCCCTCTCGATGGAGGTAAAACCCTACGTCCTGCTTGATTAATATTGATGATATGGGTAGTACAAGAGTTGATCTACCACGAGATCAGAGAGGCTAAACCCTAGAAGCTAGCCTATGGTATGATTGTAGATGTGTATGTTTTCCTACGGACTAAAACCCTCCGATTTATATAGACACCAGATAGGGTTAGGGTTACATAGAGTCGGTTACAATGGTAGGAGATCTGAACATCCGTATCGCCAAGCTTGCCTTCCACGCCAAGGAAAGTCCCTCCCAGACACGGGACGAAGTCTTCAATCTTGTATCTTCATTGTCCAGGAGTCCGGCTTGAAGGTATAGTTCGGCTATCCGAACACCCCCTGATCCAAGACTCCCTCAACTACCCTTCTCAGTAATTACTGATCAGGATCATCTTCAAAGTGGTCCTACCACGGGTTCCATCCATTTCCGATGATAAGCAAATCATCCATCGCGTTTTCTTCAACAAGGTAGTCCACATCATCCATCCTAGTGCGAGTATGCCATTTCTTCGAGCTATTTCAAACGATCAATTGTAAATTGCCTTAAGCTGGTATGAAGAGTTTCAATGATTTATGGATCAAAAGTAATTCCTTTTGCCACTTAAGGGAATAGTTCAACGAGTCACCTTCTCCGAGGTGCCCTGTTATGGGTTCATGACAATTATCTCCTCGCAACTTTGAAACCTTGCACCACCTTAGTCAAGCATGGAATTGCTACCTACCAACTTGAATCCTCGTCGTCTGATTTCCATCACCCTGATGTGAACTTTGTGTCTCAATTGGAGAGATGTTCCTATGTCTCACTCCATGAGTAGATCCTGAGTTGTTCCATCTTCGAGAAGATCGATCCTTCTAGAGTTTTCCCTTCCCTCTCGTTGTCATGTTGGTTGGAGTTCTCTGAGCAAGACATCGAGACAAAGATGGTGATCGAATCAACGTTCTTATGAAGTGCAACTTGGATCATGAAGATTGGGTTAAGTTTGCGTCCCCCTTCATCTTACCCAACGCTTGAATCTCGGGACGAGATTCTTGTTTAGTGGGGGTGAGTTGTCACAGCCCTAGAATTGTTTGCAATAGTTGCATAAGAGATCATCCATGTATCATGTCTAATTTCTAAATGTTGAATTGAGGTTTGTTGAAACCCTCAGAAATCAGTTCAAAAATAAACCAACTTTAAAAATCTTCTCAAATGAGTCCAATAAAATGTTCT
Organism: Triticum urartu; assembly: GCF_003073215.2. NCBI lineage: Eukaryota > Viridiplantae > Streptophyta > Magnoliopsida > Poales > Poaceae > Triticum > Triticum urartu. The sequence continues at coordinate 184,211,655 of NC_053028.1, read as the reverse complement.
TGTTATTCCATAGAATTATTGGCAAGAGCTAAAATTCAAACCAATATTTTTATGAGCTCAGAAACATTTATTTTGGCCATTTGAATTAATCCAATAATTATTTGCTTTGGATTTATATTTAATATAAATTAAATATAACTTCAATAATTCTGGAAGTTTGTGAGTGGCTTTATATATATTTTAGCAAGCCATATAATAACCTACATAATTTATGAAAATGATTTAGTGGATAAAACTAAATCAAAATAGAGAGGAAATAAAATAGAAAATAGTAATTAAAATAGAAAACAGAGAAGGAGGGAGTACCTGGGCCTTACCTGGCAGAAGAGGCCCTGCCCACCAGGGGGTGAGTGGTCTTCTTCCTCCTGCCAGGAGGACAGGCAGGTGCATGGCGAGCGTGCCGACGACGCCTTGCCACCTCCTGCTTTAGCCGCACGACCCCGGCCCTCCAGACGTGCCACGGAGATGCCCAGCGCTCCCTCTCGCTTCCCATCCTCTCCCTGGACCTCACTCCCCTCTCTGCTCTCTCTCTCTCTTTCTCGCGACCGAGTGGAGCTCGTCGCCGCCGACGTGCACCACCGCCGCCACCGACCTCCCCACGCCCATCCGAATATGCCACGAGCTCCACCTCGACCCCCGCATCCTCTACACCAAGCCATGAGCTGCCAGGAGCTCCGTGACGACATCCCCGACCCCTTCTTCCTCCTCGGGTCGCCGGAGATCCCCTTCGCCGCCCGCTTGCTTCGACGCTTCCCCGAGCCATCCGACACCGCCAAACGATGCGCTGTGAGCCCCGCCACCTTTCCCCCCTGTTCTCCCTCGCCCATTCGTCCCCTAGCCGTACTTTCCACCGCACTTGTGAGCTTCCCGCATCCATCCATGTCGACGCCGAGCCTAGAGCTCGATTCACCCAAAGCCGAGCACGTCTGCGTGCTCAGCAGCCCCCCAGGAAGCGAACGCCACCACCCAAGCCTCCCGCCGTGCACCCTAGCCTCGTCATGATCGAGCCCGTTGCTCCGGCCGCCGCCAAGCTCCCCGCCGACGGCGTCACCAGCCACCCCGTGACCAACGGCCTACGCGGTTGGATGCGGCGCACCTTCAGCTACCCGCAGATGCAAACTACGCGCAAAGCCGAGCCCTGTAGCAGGTTTCCGGCGAACTTCCACCACCGATCTGGTCGACGCCGGCCTAAGTTCGATGAAGATGATGTGGCGACGTTATTAGTGAAGGAAATATGCCCTAGAGGCAATAATAAAGTTATTATTTATTTCCTTATAATCATGATAAATGTTTATTATTCATGCTAGAATTGTATTAACCGGAAACATAGTACATGTGTGAATACATAGACAAACAAAGTGTCACTAGTATGCCTCTACTTGACTAGCTCGTTAATCAAAGATGGTTATGTTTCCTGACCATGAACAATGAGTTGTTATTTGATTAACGAGGTCACATCATTAGTTGGATGATCTGATTGACATGACCCATTTCATTAGCTTAGCACCCGATCGTTTAGTATGTTGCTTTCTTCATGACTTATACATGTTCCTATGACTATGAGATTATGCAACTCCCGTTTACCGGAGGAACACTTTGGGTGCTACCAAACGTCACAACGTAACTGGGTGATTATAAGGGAGCATTACAGGTGTCTCCAAAGGTAGATGTTGGGTTAGCGTATTTCGAGATTAGGATTTGTCACTCCGATTGTCGGAGAGGTATCTCTGGGCCCTCTCGGTAATACACATCACATAAGCCTTGCAAGCATTACAACTAATATGTTAGTTGTGAGATGATGTATTACGGAACGAGTAAAGAGACTTGCCGGTAACGAGATTGAACTAGGTATTGGATACCGACGATCGAATCTCGGGCAAGTAACATACCGATGACAAAGGGAACAACGTATGTTGTTATGCGGTCTGACCGATAAAGATCTTCGTAGAATATGTAGGAGCCAATATGGGCATCCAGGTCCCGCTATTGGTTATTGACCGGAGACATGTCTCGGTCATGTCTACATTGTTCTCGAACCTGTAGGGTCCGCACGCTTAAGGTTACGATGACAGTTACATTATGCGTTTATGCATTTTGATGTACCGAAGGTTGTTCGGAGTCCCAGATGTGATCACGGACATGACGAGGAGTCTCAAAATGGTCGAGACGTAAAGATTGATATATTGGAAGCCTATGTTTGGACATAAGAAGTGTTCCGGGTGAAATCGGGATTTTACCGGGTTACCGGGAGGTTACCGGAACCCCCCGGGAGCCATATGGGCCTTAGTGGAAAGGAGAAAGGGGCAGCCCAAGGTGGCTGCGCCACTTCCCCCTCCCCTAGTCCTATTAGGACTAGGAGAAGGTGGCCGGCCCCCCTCTCTCTCTTTCCCCCCTTGGGAATCCTACTTGGAATAGGATTGGGGGGGGGGAGTCCTACTCCCGGAAGGAGTAGGACTCCTCCTGCGCCCTCTCCCTTGGCCGGCGCCCCCTCCCCCCTTGGCTCCTTTATATACTGAGGTAGAGGCGCCCTAGAACACACAAGTTGATCCACGTGATCTATTCCTTAGCCGTGTGCGGTGCCCCCTGCCACCATATACCTCGATAATACTGTAGCGGAGTTTAGGCGAAGCCCTGCTGCTGTAGTTCATCAAGATCGTCACCACGCCGTCGTGCTGACGGAACTCTTCCCCGACACTTTGCTAGATCGGAGTCCGAGGATCGTCATCGAGCTGAACGTGTGCTCGAACTCGGAGGTGCCGTAGTTTCGATGCTTGATCGGTTGGATCGTGAAGACGTACGACTACTTCCTCTACGTCGTGTCATCGCTTCCGCAGTCGGTCTGCGTTGGGTACGTAGACAACACTCTCCCCCTCGTTGCTATGCATCACATGATCTTGCGTGTGCGTAGGAAATTCTTTGAAATTACTACGAAACCCAACAATTAGCGGCTAATCCCCCAATTAGCAGCCTAGCAGACACTGACAGCGGGCCCCACCACATGGTCAAACCCCAGTCAGCGCTGGATTTGACCGTGGGTTAGTCCCTGTGTCAATGACACGCGGGTCCCACCAGTCAGGTTTGACCCTGGTCAATCTGGCTGACCTGCTGACGCAGTAGTGACACAATCCTGATGTCATTAATGATTTTCTGGATTTAAATAATCCAGAAAATTCTAGAAAATTAGCAAAACTTCGAAAAATCATAGAAAATCAACCGTAACTCCAAATGAAATAAATTATATATGAAAAATTATTAGAAAAATCCAATCTATCCATCTGTACCATTTTCATGGATGTTAGAACAACTTAGGGCCACTGTTTAGGACAAATCAAATGAATGTTATTTAAATAACCACATGGGCATTTTGAATTTAAACTTTGGGTTCAAACAAACTTCATTTAATTGTGCTTCTAGTTCCATTAGCTCAATCAACAACATATTGCCATGTCATTATCATGCATCATGTTGTGCATTGCATTGATTGTGTTCCTTCTCTGTTGCCGGTGGTTGTCCCCTTTCGATAGACATTGTATCGATGCTGTGATCGTTGACACTGATGAAGACCCATTGATATCTTCAGAAGTGCCAGGCAAGAAAAAGCCCCTTGTTCATTCCGATACATTCCCACTCTCTCGCTCCTGCTCTCTTTTACTGCATTAGGACAACAACTATTCAACTATTACATGCTACGGTAGTTGAACCCTTTTCCTCTGCATGACCTGTCATTGCCACAGTAAATAGATGAAACCCACTAGCATGAGTAGGAGTTGTTTGAGCCCTGATGTGCCTACTCATTCATGTTTGTTTTTCATGCCTGCTACTACTTAGAGTTGAGTCAGGTATGATACATCGGGGATGAATCGGAGGTGTGTAAGCATGTCCTACTGTTGAGAGCTAAGTGTGTGAACACGATTTGGTAAAGGTAGCGGTGATAAGCCATGTAGGAGTACATGGTGGGTTGTCTCATTGAAGCCGTCCTCAGGAACCGAGTTCTGTGTTTGTGATCCATGAAATAGTTACTACCACGCATTGGGCCCGAAACCAATGGACCCTCTCGGCTTCTTCATCACCCTTGTCCTCTGTCTAGGAGTTGCAAATAGTTTTTGGTGTTTATAGGATATGTGTTGGCGGCCGTGCATAGCGCTGACCCTAGGGGTGGGCTATGTTGTGGTAGATACACCATGGCACGGTGTACCGAGTCACCCGTTTGGTGTCTCGGGAACCCTGTTCAGATCATTCGGGGCCGTATGTGGAAACCTCGGTCGGACTCCCTATGGATGGAACCTGGATAGGCGATAAACTTGTACTAGAGACTTGAGTGTTTAGGTAGGCCGTGGCCGACACCCTCGTTGGGCTTCCGCTTGAAGGTTGTTGAGTACATGTCGTGTAAACGACGGTAAGTGGTGAGAGCGTGTATGAAGAAGTACACCCCTGCAGGGTTAACATCATCTATTCGAATAGCCGTGTCCGCGGCAATGGACTTCTGGGCTGCCTATAATAGTTCATAGACAAGTGAAAGTGGATACTCTAAAACTCGCAAGATAAGTGTGAGTGCTATGGATGGCCTTCTCGTAGGGAGACGGGAGCGGATCCATAGTGGTGTATTGAATGGTGAATATGTGGACTCGGGTGCGCCACCTCAAAAGAGTTGCTTACAATCGTAGTTCAGGTTAGCTACTGTGTCAAAGCTGGCTTGCTGCAGTTAAACTCCACTACCCTTTGTTGATACCGATGCATATGTAGTTAGTTCTGATGTAAGTCTTGCTGAGTACCTTTGTACTCACGTTTGCCTATTTTATGTTTTGCAGAGAGACATCAGTCTCGCTAGTAGTTCCGTGTGGACTTCGACGTTTAGCTTGATACCTCAGCTATGATCTTGAGGCCTCGGTAGGATCTGGTTGATAGTCAGGCTTCTTAGCCTTTTTCATTTGTAGATGTCTGTCTCAGACATGTTAAGCTTTCGCATGTGCTTTGATTTGTATGCTATGATTGTTGGGTGATGAGACCCATGTTTGTAATATCTCGCTGCTCAGAGCCTAATGAATAAATACTTGATTCGTAGAGTTATGTTGTGATGCCATGTTGTATTTACACATATCGAGCATATTGTGTGTATGATTGAAATGCTTGGTATGTGTGGGATCCGACAATCTAGTTGTTTATCCTTGGCGGCCTCTCTTATGGGGAAATGTAGTTTAGTGCTTCCATGAGCCATAGTAGTCCACTACAGCCCGGTTCACCGGAGTCCTGCTAGCCTAGCACTACTGCTCAGGACACTTGACTGGCCGGCATGTGTTTCACTTCGTTCCTGTGTCTGTCCCTTCGGGGAAATGCCACGCGGTGACATCCGGAGTCCTGCCTAGGCTGCTATAGCCCAGGTTCCCGGAGTCCTATTAGCCCAGTGCTACAGCCCGGATTCACACGCTGCTGACCGACATGCTCGATGTGATTCATGTATGCCTGTCCCCATAGGTTGGTGCCGCTTTGGGTTCACGACTAGCCATGTCGGCCCGAGTTCTCTGTCATATGGATGCTAGCGACACTATCATATACGTGAGCCAAAAGGCGCAAATGGTCCCGGGACATGGTAATGCGACACCCGTGGGAATACCGTGCGTGAGGTTGCAAAGTGATATAAGGTGTTACAGGCTAGATCGATGTGAATTAGAATCGGGGTCCTGACAAGTAAACTACTCACACTTCATCGGAGAGGCTATGGTGTTGATGTAGAAGCACTCCGTGATCGATACCCCCTCCGGCGGAGCTCCGGAAAAGGCCCCAAGATGGGATCTCGTGGATACAGAAAGTTACAGCGGTGGAATTAGGGGCTCCGTATCTGGTAGTTTGGGTGCGTAGGTATATATAGGAGGAAGGAGTACGTCGGTGGAGTAACGTGGGCCCCACGAGGGTGGAAGGCGCGCCTGGGGGGTAGGCGCGCCCCCCTACCTCATGCCTTCCTGGATGATGTCTTGATGTCGGGTCCAAGTCCTTTGGATCACGTTCATTCCGAAAATCACGTTCTCCAAGGTTTCATTCCGTTTGGATTCCGTTTGATATTCTTTTTCTGCGAAACTCTAAAATAGGCAAAAAAAAACAGCAATTCTGGGCTGGGCCTCAGGTTAATAGGTTAGTCCCAAAAATAATATAAAAGGATATAATAAACCCCAATAATGTCCAAAACAGGATATGATATAGCATGGAACAATCAAAAATTATAGATACGTTGGAGACGTATCAAGCATCCCCAAGCTAAATTCCTGCTCGTCCTCGAGGAGGTAAATGATAAAAATAGAATTTTTGATGTGGAATGCTACTTGGCATAATTTCAATGTAATTCTCTTAATTGTGGTATGAATATTCAGATCCGAAATATTCAAGACAAAAGTTCAATATTGACATAGAAATAATAATACTTCAAGCATAATAATTAAGCAATTAAGCCTCTTCAAAATAACATGGCCAAAGAAAGTTATCCCTACAAAATCATATAGTCTGGCTATGCTCCATCTTGACCACACAAAGCATTTAAATCATGCACAACCCCGATGACAAGCCAAGCAATTGTTTCATACTTTTTGTGTTCTCAAACTTTTTCAATCGTCACGCAATACATGAGTGTGAGCCATGGACATAGCACTATATGTGGAATAGAATGGTGGTTCTGGAGAAGACAGAAAGGGACAAGATAGTCTCACATCAACTAGGCGTATCAACGGGCTATGGAGAGGCCCATTAATAGATATCAATGGGAGTGACACTACAAAAAAAATACACTTCCGTGATGATACATGTTTGTCACAGTAGGTCGCGTTTTCTGTCATGCATGTACATCCATGACGATTTTATGACAGAATCAAGATAGACATACCTATGCTGTCGTAGAAGTGTTCCATGACATTACCAAAATTATCATCACGGAAGTGTCCACTTCCATGATGATAAATCGCGCGTCACATAACTGCTTTCGTCAAGGGTGACCGAAACGTGGCATCCACCGTAATGGAACGCCGTTAAGCTATCGGGTCGATTTTTCGATCCGATAACCCGTTAACAGCCCCGACCAATGGGGATTTTCCACTTGTAAAATCATCATAGGCTGGAGGAAACACGTGTCGGCTCATCATTGGGACAGATGTCATCCACTCATTGGACAGAAGGCGCCCATGATACGTCGACACGTGGGACGGTCCAACAAAGGCCCATTCCTGTGAAAAGGCCGGCCCGTTTGACTTGGTCAAAAGGTGGCAGGGCAGCCCATGGAAAGCCTGTTAACGGCCTGTTCACATATAGCCCATTTATAGCCCGCTAACCCAAAGCTCGTTATGCCCTATTCGAATTAGGCCCAGTAGCGTCATCTGGGCCATGTATGGCCCATGACGTCTTTCAGTCCATATGAGGCCCTATGTAACACTTGGCCTATTAATGGCCCGTGGTGAAACTGGCCTGTAATGAACAGTGTATCACTTTACACCGATTAACGGCTCATGGTGAAACTGGCCCATAAAGAATAGTGTATCACTATATACCCATTAAAGGCCCGTTATTCCGTTGGGCTGTTTCTAGCCCATGTTATATTTCGGCCTTCTCAGAGCCCATTTATTCTTGGGCTATTTTCTGCTTGTGGGCCAAATTTTCTGCTTGTGGGCCAAATTCAGCCCGTGGTTTCAGTCGGCCCATTTGTGGTCCGTTAATACGTTGGGCCGTTTTCATAGCGTCATCAAATACGGCCTATTGGCGATGGCCCGTTATGGCCGGCCCATGAACGGATGATTCCAACTCTAGACTGTGTACGGCTAGAATGCGGTCTGTTTGGCCCATGTTTGGCCAATCGATAATATGGCCCATGTAAGGCCCATTGATGATATGGCTCGTAGAAGGCCCATTGTTTCTATGGCCCATAGAAGGCCCATTGTTTCTACAGCCTGTAGAAGGCCCATTGTTTCTACGGCCCGTAGAAGGCCCACTGTTTATACGGCCCGTAGAAGGCCCACTATTTCTACGGCCCGTAGGAGGCCCAGTGTCACTACAGTAAATATTAGCCCATGGTTATTGTGGCCTAGTTTTAAAAAATAGGTTATTGCAGCGACTAGCAAACCGCAGAAAAAGAACTGCACTGACTACAAGCAAACAAATAAACAAGACAACAAGGAAATAAATAAGCAAGAAACTTACACTAGGCTATCACGGCTATTACACATACTACATCCACTGGGAATCAAAGTTCGCCACCAGTGCAAATATAGGGAACACAACAGCATATAAACGCCACAGCAAAACAAGTCCAGAACTGAAACCACTTCAGAAGAGCTCAAGAAACAATATCCTGGGTACCCATAATGCTAGCAAGATGCTTAGCAAGATTATTAACTTTCTCTTGTTTGGCGCTTAAGTCCTCCAGCACTTGTTGTTGCACCAGAAAGTATGCATCTGAATTCTGTACGGACTTCCTCAGTCCTTTGGCTTCCTGTCGCGTAACATCTGATCAATGTCTTTCAACTTGAAGTTTCAACTGCATCCTTCATATTTGAAATTAGTTGGTATCAGTAAATACCATGATGCAAGAGCAAAGTAGTATGAACCATAGCTACAGAACCTGACCCGAAAACAATTCTTCTTCTGCTTTAAGCGTTGACTTCAGGTTCAAAGTGGTGGTCCTCATGATTTGGGCACTGCAGTTGCCTTACTAACTGCTCATGTTTGGGTGCTCTGTGGTCGAGACTGTGTTGTGTCAACGGGAACTGGGTGTCTATCTGCTGGGGTTGGGGTTAGAAGGGGTGTAGCTGGTTCTCTGTCCAACTGGGTAGGGGTACAATATGCATGAGTGTGGGTTATGTGTGGTGGGGCTGGTTCTTGGGCAAGTACAACCGTGGTTCTATCTGCATCGACAGGTAGCACGATCTTTTCTGAAGACCGTGTTTTTACTCCCACAGATACTGCCATCACTCCCTCCAATTGAAATGGCTGATAAACAAGAAAAGTAATTGAATGTACAGACATTGTAAGATAGACAGGTGCAGTGGATAGTAGGGAAGAAAACAGGGCATGAAATAATTCACATTTATGTTGTCTAAGCAAACAGAATAGCAGGACATAATTTCACATATATGATGGCTAATTAAATAGGATAGCATGACACAATTTCACATGTATGATGGCTAACTAAACAGGATAGAATGACATACTTCAAAATATGATGACTATGTAAACAGGATGACATGATATAACTATACGATGTGTCTATTAAAGTGGTTGGCATGCCATAAATCACAAACATGCAGTCGATGGAAACATGATGGCATGATATAATTCACGGATAGAATGACATAATTTAAAATATGATGACTATGTAAACATGATGAGATGATATAACTATATTATGTCGTTAGAAAATGGGTTGGCATGCCATAATTCAGATACATGCTATCTATGTAAACATCATGGCATGACATAATTCAAATATATCATTTATATAATAAGGAAGTGAGCAGAGGGCAATCGCATATATGATGTGTCAACTAAGGAGATAGCATTCAATATTGAGTATATGATGTAAAAACTAAGCATTGCAATACAACATATGCATTATATGAGTAATATAACCCTGCCAAGTTTGAGCATACACCTCAGGGGGATAATAGGACTGGTCATCTTCCTCTGAATCCTCCTCTGAAGAGCTATCTGTAACCAGCAAGATATCTGCTTCAGCATGTAGCATTGTCTGCTCTGAAGACCTTGCTTTCACTCCAGATTTCTCCATCAGCAATTCAAATGGCTGATGCACAGGAAGAGTAATTGAATGTACTAAAAGTGTTGACAAATTTAACACATAATAAAAAAATGATGGCATGATATAATTCACATATAAGATGACTGGCTAACCAGTGTGGCATTGCAAAATTCACATATATGATGCCTGGCTAGACAAGATGGCATTGCATGATTCACATATATGGTAAAGAAACTAAACAGATGGCATTGACACAAAGCATGTCTAAACATCTTTAATGTATACAGTAAGCAATGCAAGGCACCATATGCATGATATTACCAACATCAGCACGCCAAGTTAGAGCGAAGACCTCATGGGGTAAACAGGAGTGGTCTTCTCCTTCTGAATCCCCCTCAGAACAGTTATCTTCCTCTTGATTACGATCCGAAATGAGTGGAGGGGGGTTGCCTTTGCGCCCACCATGGAACGACATCTGCATGAAATTTTATTGCCATGCAAGGCTCATCTCTTTTGCTCTACATGATCAGTTCCATTGTGTACAATAACTGCCATGCATTGGAATAACACATAGTGAGATTATGTAAGGAGTGCATGCACAAATCCAGAGTGATGGTAGCAAACTGTGGATAGACCCAAAACCAATGATAGCAGGCAGATAATAGCTTTAGTTAGAAAATACAGATAATGACTCCTTTAATGTTTTTTTCCACCCAACATGAAACTCATAGTAGACACCGGAGATTAACCAGAGAGTAGACAGATAGTACTGATTGCTGCCCCAATATGTACCCCACAACCATTTAAAAACTCAATTTTCAGCATTAGTTTGGACCTGACTCGGAGTCTAATAGGTGAACACGACGATAATGTAGCATGTCATCATATTAAGCGACGCATAACGTAGGCAGACATGGAAGAGTGCGACCTCTCTTGCGGACCCATGTAGTCCTCAAGGTCAGCTGCTCAGTTGATGATGGTAATGCAGTTGCCATGGCTGCCGGTGGCGGGGATGAAGATCTGAGCCAGCGAAAGACAGTTTGGAGAGCGGATCCCTGTTGTGGTGAACCCTTCCGTCGTTGGAGCAGCTGAGCTAGGGTGGAACACAGTGCCGCAGGAGCAGGACAAACCACACAAGGTTTTCTTTGACACATATATGTAACGGAAGTAATTGAGTAAGGGCTTGTTTGAATTTGAGGATTCTAACAATGCAGGTATAGGAAATAGATAGGAATAGATTAGGAATGCACGTGCAAAATAGAGAATTTAAAAACACAGGATTTTTGCCAATCTGGGTGTTTGATTCACAACAATTGGAAGATCACAGGATGCAAAAAACCATGGTGAGATTAAGTCAAACCACAAGAAAATGTACGTTTATAATGCTATTATGCTACTATCTCTTAGTCTTGTGCTTGATGAATAGGAATATGAAAAGGAGGAGAAGTGGAAATTAGAATTCCTGTGGTTTTTCTTTCAAGGAGACACTAAAGGAACAAATCCTACAGTTTTCCTTTGCTCCATTCCTTTGCACCAAATTCGTGAAAAGTAGTACCATAGGAAACTTTCCAATTCCGATGTTTTTCATTCACTTTTCCTTTCAAGCACTGGTGATTCTAGTAGGCAGGCTTGAGCAACGAAAATCCTACACTAAAAAATGTTTTTGTGCTACTTCTATTACTTTGGACCCAGGCCACTGCCATACTAGCTCAACTCCTAGGCCCATCGACAAATGCACAGCTCAAACGCGCAGAGATAAATGATGATGGTGTTCAAAAGAGTCCATCACAGATAGCTAAGTTGCCTGGTACCTCACTGCTTGTCATATAGTAGGATAAAAATAATCGTATTTCCCGTTACTACGAGTGCTCAGTGGACAATATATATAACATGTTGAGTAAAAAAGAGATGCAACAAGTGTACAACCTCTTAGGCGAAGCCATGTCGATCTCAGCGTGATTGGGTTGGCCGGTGATGATGCTCTGGCTGACATGGATATCGGAGGAGGGGAAGAAGATCTTAGGCGTCTGGAGATGGAGCCTGAGGTAATGCTCCGCTGTGATGGAGGGTATCGTCGTTGGAGCAGCTCCGGTGAGTTTTACGACGCCGAGGCTGAAGCAGGACAAGAGAGACAATGAACAACGTTAACCTGAGTGGAATTCTAATAGCATCTCCAATACATGACGTAAAATACATAACCACAAAGTGCTAGATGTAAAATACATCAGCCGCTCATCTCTGAACTTAACTATCGAAACTGAATTTAACTGTCGACACTGAACTTAACTGTCGAAACTCAACTTAACTGTCGAAACTGAATTTTGCTGTCGAAACTGAACGCACTAGCAAGGTGAGGCTACACGTCGGTCGACTGACTTTTTCATCTCTGGTCAGTCGATATTGCAGCCATTGGATACAAAATCAAGGGCCTACGGTTCATCTTCAATCTCCACCCCCCTGAGCCGCCAGCCACCACCGGCCAATCAGCAGCCCCCCACCGCCCACGTCCGGCAGTGCGCCGCCCCGCCCGCCCCGAAAACACTCCCCACCGCCGGTCCGCCACCGCCCCGGCCATCCCTCTAGGCCCCCCCGTACCGAGATTTTTCTCCTTCGATCCCCACGCCACCACCCTGCCAACGCCCCACCACTGCCGGCGACCACCGCCCCCATCCTGAACCCTAAGATAGATAGTGGGGTACCTCTCCGGCGAGCCCCCCTCCCCGCTGTGGCTGGTTCTTCCTTCACCCCGGCGAGCCCCCCCCCACCCCCTGAAAATCGACTGGCCCAAAAGTCGATTCAGTCGACTGAAGTGTAGCTAAAATGGAGCAGCATCACAAGCAAGAGCAAGAGCGAGAGCAGCAGTGCGAGCAATAGCAAGAGTAGACCAGGCAGGGGACCGAGAGCAAGAGCAGAGCAGCAGCGCGAGCGAGAGCTAAAGCAGTAGCAACTCCTACTAATGTGGATGTCACCGCCGAGGGAGCGACGTCGTGGAGGAAGTGGTTGGCGACGCCGTCGTGGATGGAGCCGCGCCGTCTCGGCTCGGGACCGAGCGCCGGCGTTACCGTGAGATCGAATCAAGAAGAAAATGCGGCGATTAGTGTACAACCTCTTTGGTGGCGCCGATTAGGCCGCAGATTCATCCGAGGAAACGGTGATGATGATGCTCTTCCAGTGGTGCAGGTGAGGACAACGGTGTGGGAATGGAGGTGGCATGAAAGACGAGGGGAACGTCGGGGCAGCTCCTTGGAGGTGGAGGACGGGATGGCTGAACCGGCGGGAGGATGAGATCAACGACGGATCCTCATCCGGTACGATGGATGAGTGACGTCGAGGTGTTGTTGTGGACGACATCGTCGGGGAAGAGGCTCCGGCTAGGTGGCGGACAAAGCAGGGTATGGGGTTTTGTCGCGGGTTTTCGCGGCCTCGGTGTATGAATGGGTGGGCGGATGGGATGGCAGTGGGGAACCATGGCTTAGAGACCCTCTTGTCCGAAATGTGGGGTAAGTTACGAAAGTACCCCCACTGATTTGAGGCAGTTCTTTCGGTTCAGGGGTACCACGGGCATTTCGCGTGTCGGGATTTCACAGGAGGTGGGAGTTTTCGCGTGCGTTGTATTTTCGGAATAGCAAGGCGCGGGTTGAGATGGAGGGAGTTGTCGGAGCACAACTAGACAAAGATATATCTTAAATATTTCGGGCTAACAAGGCGCGGCTTGAAGAGGCGGGAGTTTCGTAGCACGATAGACAGGGAGTTGAGGAAGAGAGTCCAACAGCAGCACGACAGCATGGTGGTGATGGAGTGGCAGTTCTCCGACAGGGCTTCGCCAAGCTGACGCGAAGGAGGAGAGGTATTGCAGGGGAGGGGCTGCGCCAGGTTCAAGGGTGTGGCCGCCCTCCAACCCCTCCACTATTTATAGGTGGGGAGAGAGGGGGCCGGCCCCCCTTAGATCCCATCCAGGGTTGGGGCGGCGGCCAAGGGGGGAGGAGTGCCTCCCAAGTAAAGTGGAGGCCCTCCCCCTTAGGGTTTCCCCTCTCCCATGCGCATGGGCCATGGGGGGCTGGTGCCCTTGGCCCATTAAGGTTAGGGAGCCCCTTACAGCCCATGCTGCTGTATTGGACATGGTGGAACATTTTCCGGACAACCGGACCCCTCCGGAACCTTCCGGAAGCTTCCCGGTACAATACCGAAAAAAATCAAACTTTTCCCAGAACCCGAACAACAACTTTCCATATATAAATCTTTACCTCCGGACCATTCCGGAACTCCTCGTGACGTCCGGGATCTCATCCGGGACTCCGAACAACATTCGGTAATCACATACAAGTCTTCCTAATGACCCTAGCGTCATCGAACCTTAAGTGTGTAGACCCTACGGGTCCGGGAACCATGTAGACATGACCGAGAAAACTCTCCAGCCTATAACCAATAGCAGGATCTGGATACCCATGTTGGCTCCCACATGTTCCACGATGATCTCATCGGATGAACCACGATGTCGAGGATTCAATCAATCCCGTATTCAATTCCCTTTGTCCAGCGGTATTGTACTTGCCCGAGAATCGATCGTCGGTATCCGGATACCTTGTTCAATCTCGTTACCGGCAAGTCTCTTTACTCGTTCCGTAACACATCATCCCGTGATCAACTCCTTGGTCACATTGTGCACATTATGATGATGTCCTACCGAGTGGGCCCAGAGATACCTCTCTGTTTACACGGAGTGACAAATCCCAGTCTCGATTCGTGCGAACCCAACACACACTTTTGGAGATACCTGTAGTGAACCTTTATAGCCACCCAGTTATGTTGTGACATTTGGCACACCCAAAGCACTCCTACAGTATCCGGGAGTTGCACAATCTCATGGTCTAAGGAAATGATACTTGACATTAGAAAAGCTTTAGCATACGAACTACACGATCTTTGTGCTAGGCTTAGGATTGGGTCTTGTCCATTACATCATTCTCCTAATGATGTGATCCCGTTATCAACGACATCCAATGTCCATGGTCAGCAAACTGTAACCATCTATTGATCAACGAGCTAGTCAACTAGAGGCTTACTAGGGACATGGTGTTGTCTATGTATTCACACATGTATCTGAGTTTCCTATCAATACAATTCTAGCATGGATAATAAAAGATTATCATGAACAAGGAAATATAATAATAACCAATTTATTATTACCTCTAGGGCATATTTCCAACAGTCTTCGTCAACTGAACCCAACTTCAAGAGGAGAAAAGCAGTTGGCCTGATGACGCTTCCCCACCATCGTCTCACTCGCCGTTCACATCGTCTCATTGGGCGGCTGTCTACCACCGAGGAATAGGAGGGGGCTGCCCCCCCCCCCAGCCCAATAGTCGGGTAGGTTGTGAATTGTCGGGAGGAGCTTAGGGTTGTCAGTATTTGCAGGTTGTGAATTGTGTTTTGTGTTGTGTATTTTGAGAGTACTTTCAGATATGAATGTCTTTTGAATTTCAGATTTGCAGTATTGAGCATATGAAGTATTTTATGAATTCTAGAGATCTATTTTTAGCACTTAAAAAATGTAGTTTCATAGGAGTATAAAAGTGTAGACAATGTGATTCTCGGAGAAGAAACTGCAAGTTTCAATTACAGATAAGGAACTGCAACTTTCAGAGGTAGAGCATTTATATTAAAACGGACTTTTCAAACAAGGTTAACATCATGTTGGAAGTTTTATTCATGGTCAAAAATGGAAATACCAGCCAGTTAAAATCGTGCTGATCAACATTCATGCATAGCACATCTTCATACGATGCATAGTCAAAATGGCCACACAATGTCGAGTGTGCGAAACATAGAGAAAACGAGGGACGAAGTTTTAGCAAGTGTTGGACGTGGTTTTGGGCTGCCCCGTCTAGGCTTTCATTTTTAACATGCGCAGCCCACGACCTCGGATGGGAGGTCCATAGGCCTGTTTGTATTTTCTTAGGGATGTCATGTATCGAGCGCCTATGGACCTCCCATCCGAGGTTTTTATTTTTGGCAGCCCAATTTATGTATTTTTTTGAAGAAAACGCAGAGGTCTGTTCTATTTTTCTATATAAGAATAGGAACGCCAGGTCCAACTTATGTTTCCCTTCTAACTATAATATATATATTTAAATTATTTTATATGTTATTATATATTATTTTTATTGTCATCATATATTTAACAGATACTTACATATGTAAGAAAACAATATCCCACATCTTATTAACTTATAAAAATAATTTCTTAACAAATGAAATCCTGGATTGTTTTGGCAGGAAAATCCTAGTGATTGTGTACAAAAGCTTGGTAAGATTTAAGGACGAATGTAATAATATCACTTATTATTTAAATATATTTATAACAAAATGCTCAGCCCCTTTTTATTTTTTGATAACATTGCTGGCCCAACCCAACATTATAATTAGAATCAGCCCAACAAAATTAACAAAGTGCAAATGGCCTGTAATTTTTTAGGAAATAAAATAAAGGGCGGCATGGATGCTACATTATTTGTTCACCCAGCCCAGCTAATGGCTGTAATTCAAAAAAAAGATCAAATTGACTATAAATTCTACCTCGCAAAAAAAGACTGTAAATTCTTAAAAAATGGGTTGAATACGTGCCACATTTTTGGAGGCTGAAATGTGGGCCAATAGGTCAAAGCCAACGCAAGTCGTTGTCAATTTAGTCAACAAATGATTCTGACATGTTAGCCGTTGGATGTTGGATTTACATCCAACAGCCGGCATCCATCCTCAATCTCTCGTCTTCTTCCTCCAGCGCCGCCGAGACCACCTCCCGCCTCCTGCTGCTATGAAGCTCTACTCCACCGTTGGCCAGGCCATCCCTCCACACCTCCTGTTCTTCTCCACTGATTGCCGAACAACACCGCACTAGAACCAGTTAACCCTCATACACCTCTCCGTGTGCAACTCTACTCGCGCGTCTTCCCATCTCCGGCTTGTTGCTGTCCGGGGCCTCGCCGTCGTTCACCACCTTGGATGCACTCGGCGCGGCGTGATTAACGTGGTCAACGAACGACACTGTCGAAAGTAGACTGTGCGTGGAGAGGCTGATAGCTAGGTCCACAGCCGCACATAAGGAAATGCCTCCTTATTACGCACAAAATAATGATTCCTTCACCTGACATCTGGGACCCATGAGAAGGGCATCTGTATTTCAAGAAAATAACATGCCCCCCGCTGACATGTCGGACCCACCAGCTATCTTCGCACGCAAGGAAGTGCCTCCTTATTACGCACAAAAAATGAATATTCCCCCTGCCAGTTGGAACCCAGCATAGTGGGAGGCTGACTTGTGGGCCTACCAAGTTGACGGGGACGGAGGGCTTTGTCAAGTTAGTCAATATGAACGATTATAGCTCCTGTTACCGTACAATGTTCATCCAACGTCCGGTCTTCTTGCTCCAGCCGCCCAAACCAGCGCCGGTCATGCCGCATGCTCCTGCCTCCCGTGGCCGGCTGTGATGCCGCGGAGGCCTCACCACCCCTACTACTCCCACCGCTGGCCAGGCCATCCCTCTACTCACCCATACCCCCTATTATATTGCGGCGACAACAGCCTCACACCGCAGCCGAACCAGTGAACCCTCGTACTCCTCTTTGCGTGGGCATCCACTGCTGCATCTTCCCTGCTCCAAGCCGTCCCCTTCCTAGTCCTCGCCGTCGTCCACCGCCGTGGTGCTCTCGGCATGGCGTGGTCAACGTGGTCAAGGAACGACTTCCATCGGACGTGGACTGTATGTGGAGAGGCTGACAGCTGGGTCGACGGCCGCAGCAAGGAAGTGCCTCCTTATTACGTGCAAAATAATGCTTCCTCCACCTGACAGCGGGGACCCACCGGATGGGCCACCGTATTTCGTGAAAAAATGTTTCCCCTAACCGCTGGGACCCACCAGCTACATATTCACATGCAAGGAAGTGCATTCGGGCAAAAAAACGATTCGCCCCCTGACTGCTGGGACCCACCAGCTACATCTTCGCACGCAAGGAAGTGCGTCCGAAAAAAAATGATTCACCCCCCTGACTGCTGGGACCCACCAGCTACATCTTCGCACGCAAGGAAGTGCCTGACAGTCGGGACCCACCTGGTCGAAGCGTACGTAGTGTTGTCATTATGGTCACGAACGTGTACATACATATATATACTGGTGGATGTAGAGGCGGGCACGTGTCGTAGTAGAAGCGCGTACGTGTCATAGTAGAGGCGCGTCATAGTAGAAGCGCGTACGTGTCATAGTAGACTCACGCACGTAGCATGTACACACACGTACAGCGGCCAGGGTGCAAGAAAGAAAGTACGGCCACGTATGTGTACATACGGGCAGGGTCTCGAACGCCTACTCGAGCATATGTATGGCTAGGGCTCATGTACATGGCTGGGTCGGAACAGAGAAACAACATTGTTGTCGTGTTCATGGGGAGGCAATGGAATGCGTCGTGTTCATGGGGGAGGCAACGGAATGCGTCGTGTTCATCGGGAGGCAACAGAACACGTGGGAGCCAACCGGCTGGGTCAGAACGGAATGCGTGGTCGTGTTCATTGGGAGGGCTTGGACGGAACAGGCGATGGAAACGAGGCCTGGCGTACCGCAAAACGGAGGAAATGGACCTCCTACGTTTGGAACGGGGTCCTGTTGATCGGGAGGGGTGTGGCATACCGCAAAACGGAGGAAACAGACCTCCTACATTCGAAACAGGGGTCCTGTTGATCGGGAGGGGTGTGGTGTACCACAAAACGGACCTCCTACGGTCGAAACGGGGGTCCTGTTGATCGGGAGGGGTGTGGCGTACCGCAAAACGGACGAAACGGACCTCCTACGGTCTAAACGGGGGTCCTGTTCATCGGGAGGGGTGTGGCGAACCGCAAAACGGGACTCCACGGGACACTGTTCATCTCCACCGTTGACCTCCTCCAGCCTCCACGGGCTCCTGTTCATCCAACCTCCACCGCGCGCTACTCCACCGGCTACTGTTCAACCACGGCTCCACCGTCTAATGTTCATCCAGCCCTCCACACCACAGGGTCCCATTCAACCACCCCTCCATGGGCACCCCTCCACTGTCTACTATTCATCTAGCCCTCCACCACACCACGGGGCCCTGTTCATCAAGAGGCAATGCCACTGCTCACTGTTCATCCAAACCCCCCCCCCCCGCAACGGTCACTATTCATCCCAGAGGCAGCATCGATTGGCTTCAGTTAGCAGCAGTAGCGAAGGAATCGCTCGATCATGTTCAGTTAACAGCCATCGATCGATCGCTTGGGTTCAGTACCGCGTAGCCTGCAGTGCAATCGCTCGGGTGAAGTTAGAGCCCAACGCCTCGCTCGGGTTCAGTTAGAGCCAACGCCTCACACACATGCACGCACGTGTATGTGAGAAACGCGCATCGCTCGGCCCCCGACCTCCCACCGTAACCGGGAACTCCCCGAAATTTTCCTCGCCCTTGCTTCTACCATGGTTTTTTCCATCATGGACGACCCAAAGAATGTCATGCAGCTGCGTCTCCGGCCCGCCCAGGACGAAAAGCCCTTTTTCTGTCATGATTTTTTGTCATAGAAGTAGGAGCCCACCACATCTATGAAGTCACCATATGTATGACAGAAAAAAAATTCGTTCAGCCCAAAATGTCACGGATGTGTCTTTTTTTGTAGTGTGAGTAGGGATTGCCATGCAACGGATGCACTAGAGCTATAAGTATATGAAAGCTCAACAAAAAGAACTAAGTGGGTGTGCATCCAACTTGCTTGCTCACGAAGACCTAGGGCATTTTGAGGAAGCCCATCGTTGGAATATACAAGCCAAGTTCTATAATGAAAAATTCCCACTAGTATATGAAAGTGATAGCATAGGAGACTCTCTATCATGAAGATCATGGTGCTACTTTGAAGCACAAGTGTGGAAAAAAGGATAGTAGTATTGCCCCTTTTTATTTATTTATTTATTCTATTTTTTCGTGGCCTTCTTTTTTTTGGCCTTTCTCTTTTTTTAATTGGGACAATACTCTATGAATGATGATCATCACACTTCTATTTATTTACAACTCAATGATTACAACTCGATACTAGAACAAAGTATGACTCTATATGAATGCCTCCCGCAGTATACCGGGATAGAAATGATGCATGAGTGACTTATATGAAAGAATTATGAACGGTGGCTTTGCCACAACTAAAATGTCAAATACATGATCATGTGAAGCAATATGACAATGATGGAGCGCGTCATAGTAAATGGAATGGTGGAAAGTTGCACGGCAATATATCTCGTAATGGCTATGGTAATGCCATGATAGGTAGGTATGGTGGCTGTTTTTAGGAAGGTATATGGTGGGTGTATGATACCGGCGAAAGGTGCGCGGTATTAGAGAGGCTAGCAATGGTGGAAGGGTGAGAGTGCGTATAATCCATGGACTCAACATTAGTCATAAAGAACTCACATCCTTATTGCAAAAATCTATTAGTTATCAAACCAAAGTACTACGCGCATGCTCCTAGGGGGATAGATTGGTAGGAAAAGACCATCGCTCATCCCCGAGCGCCACTCATAAGGAGGACAATCAATAAATACATCATGCTCCGACTTCATAACATAACGGTTCACCATACGTGCATGCTACGGGAATCACAAACTTCAACACAAACATTTCTCAAATTCACAACTGCTCAACTAGGACGACTCTAATATCAGCA
This sequence comes from Triticum urartu, assembly GCF_003073215.2. Classification (NCBI taxonomy): domain Eukaryota; kingdom Viridiplantae; phylum Streptophyta; class Magnoliopsida; order Poales; family Poaceae; genus Triticum; species Triticum urartu. The sequence continues at coordinate 184,191,214 of NC_053028.1, read as the reverse complement.
TCTCTATATCTCAAAACAATTATCAAGTTTAAAACTTCTCATGGTATTCAACACACTCATAAGAAAAAAAAATCTTGAATGCCTAAAATAATGAAAGCAAATTACCATACTGTTTTCTAGGACTCTCAAAATAATCTAAGTGAAGCATGAGAGAACAAAATTTTCTATAAAACAAATCCACCATCGTGCTCTAAAAGATATAAGTGAAGCACTAGAGCAAAAACTATATAACTCAAAAGATATAAGTAAAGCACATAGAGTATTCTAACAATTTCCGAATCATGTGTGTCTCTCTCAAAAAGGTGTGTGCAGCAAGGATGATTGTGGAAAACTAACTAATAAAGACTCAAACAATACAAGGCGCTCCAAGCAAAACACATATCATGTGGTAAATAAAAATATAGCTCCAACTAAAGTTACCGATAGAAGTAGACGAAAGAGGGGATGTCTTCCGGGGCATCCCCAAGCTTTGGCTTTTAGGTGTCCTTAGATTATCTCGGGGTGCCATGGGCATCCCCAATATTAGGCTCTTGCCACTCCTTGTTCCATAATCCATCAAATCTTTACCCAAAACGTGAAAACTTCACAACACAAAACTTAAAGTAGAAAATCTCATGAGCTCCGTTAGCGAAAGAAAACAAAACACCAATTCAAGGTACTGTAATGAACTCATTATTTATTTATATTGGTGTTAAACCTACTGTATTCCAACATTTTCTGTGGTTTATAAACAATTTTACTAGCCATAGATTCATCAAAATAAGCAAACAACACACGGAAAACAGAATCTGTCAAAAACAGAACAGTCTATAGTAATCTGCAGCTAACGCAAGTTCTGGAACCCCAAAAATTCTAAAATAAATTTCTGTATGTGAGTAATTTGTCTATTAATCGTCTGAAAAAATAATTAACCAAATATAACTTTCCAAATAAAAATGGCAGCAGTTCTCGTGAGCACTAAAGTTTCTGTTTTTTTACAACAAGATTAAAAAGACTTTCCCCAAGTCTTCCCAACGGTTCTACTTGGCACAAGCACTAATTAAACACAAAAAACACAACCAAAACAGAGTCTAGATAAATTATTTACTACTAAACAGGAGAAAAAATCAAGGAATAAAAATAAAATTGGGTTGCCTCCCAACAAGCGGTATCGTTTAACGCCCCTAGCTAGGCATCAAAGCAAGGATAGATCTAGGTATCTTTACTTGGTAATTCTTTAATGAGACATCTATCACCCTTAGGAGTTTCTTTTTTTTATCAAACTTCCAGGCACAAAATCAAAAAATCATTAGTAGAAATTGGTTCCTTAATGATAGCAAAAAGATTGGGATGAATACTTATAGATTTGAGATCCGCAGTTTCTCTGCTAGAGGATTCACGCTTATTTTTAGGAACATACATAAGCTTGGCAATTTTAGTTGGAGAACTCGGTGTATTCTTTACGGAAGAAAAAGCGGTTCCCATGTTGGTAATGATACCCTCAAGTTTATCGACTCTAGTGGAATCATGATTTATTCTTTCATTAACTATGGGTTCCTTCTCCTTAATATGTTTTAAAGTGACTCCTACTTTAGATCCATATTGAGTAATTTGGTTGTGGATCTTTTTATCCAGATTTTCAATTAACTCTACGGTGGCAACTTTATTTCAATAATTTCAAGTTTTTGCATTACATGCTCCAAAGTTAACATAGTTCCATTAACCAAAAGAGGGGGTGAGCCAAACAAATCTGTCATAGCATTAAAAGAATCAAAAGTGTGGATACCCAAGAAATTCCCTCTCGTAATGGTATCAAGGACATATCTATGCCAAGGAATAGCACCAACATAAAAATTACGGAGAAGAATAGAAGTAGATTCCTTCCTGGTAGATCTATTTTGAGCATTGCAAATTCTATACCAAGCGTCTTTTAGGTTTTCTCCTTCCCCTTGTTTAAAATTAAGAACTTCATTTTTGGGAGACAAAAAATAATATAGGGGACTAGCCATAACGACAAGCAAGCAATCCAACACACAAGTAAACAAGAGACGGGCAAAAAAAGAAAATAGAGAAAGAGGAGGAGGATGGAGAGAGAGAGGGCGAATAAAACAACAAGGGTGAAGTGGGGGAGAGGAAAACGAGAGGCAAATGGCAAATAATGTAATGCGGGAGATAAGGGTTTGTGATGGGTACTTGGTATGCTGACTTTTGCGTAGACTCCCCGGCAACGGCACCAGAAATCCTTCTTGCTACCTCTTGAGCACTACATTTGCGTTCCCTTGAAGAGGAAAGGGTGATGCAGTACAACAGCGTAAGTATTTCCCTCAGTTTTTGAGAACCAAGGTATCAATCCAGTAGGAGGCCACACATGAGTCCCTCGCACTTACACAAACGAATAAAATCCTCGCAACAAACGCATTAAAGGGGTTGTCAATCCCTTCACGATCACCCACGAGAGTGAGATCTGATAGATATGATAAGATAATATTTTTGGTATTTTTATGACAAAGAGAAATAAAGATGCAACTAAAATAAATGGCAAAGGAAATAACTAAGTATTGGAAGATTAATATGATGGAAAATAGACCCGGGGCCATAGGTTTCACTAGTGGCTTCTCTCGAGAGCATAAGTATTATGGTGGTTAAACAAATTACTGTTGAGCAATTGACAGAACTGAGCATAGTTATGAGAATATCTAGGTATGATCATGTATATAGGCATCGCGTCCGAGACAAGTAGACCGACTCCTGCTTGCATCTACTACTATTACTCCACACATCGACCACTATCCACCATGCATCTAGAGTATTAAGTTCAAGAGAACGGAGTAACGCTTTAAGCAAGATGACATGATGTAGAGGGATAAACTCATGCAATATGATATAAACCCCATCTTGTTATCCTCGATGGCAACAATACAATATGTGCCTTGCTGCCCTTACTGTCACTGGGAAAGGACACCGCAAGATTGAGCCCAAAGCTAAGCACTTCTCCCATTCTAAGAAAGATCAATCTAGCAGGCCAAACCAAACTGATAATTCGAAGAGACTTGCAAAGATAACTAATCATACATAAAAGAATTCAGAGAAGATTCAAATATTGTTCATAGATAAACTTGTTCATAAACCCACAATTCATCGATCTCAACAAACACACCGCAAAAGACGATTACATCGAATAGATGTCCACAAGAGAGGGGTAGAACTTTGTATTGAGATCCAAAAAGAGAGAAGAAGCCATCTAGCTAATAACTATGGACCCAAAGGTCTGAAGGAAACTGCTCACACTTCATCGGAGAGGCTATAGTGTTGATGTAGAAGCCCTCCATGATCAATACCCCCTCGGGCGGAGCTCCGAAAAAGGCCCCAAGATGGGATCTCGTGGATACAGAAAGTTACGGCGGTAGAATTAGGGTTTTGGCTCCGTATCTTGTAGTTTGGGGGTACGTACGTATATATAGGAGGAATGAGTACATCGCTGGAACAACGTGGGCCCCACGAGGGTGGAGGGAGCGCCTGGGGGCACTAGTAGAAAATAGGGCTTTGGTCACGGGGCAATTTCACATTAGTCCCGATTCAGTCACGAACCGGGACTAATGTGAGCATTGGTCCCGGTTCGTGCGGCTAAGGCATTAGTCCCGGTTCACCTGAGCCCTTTAGTCCTGGTTTGAGACACGAACCGAGACTAAAGGGTGCGATGCCCTTTAGTCCCGGTTTGTGTCTCAAACCGGGACTAAAGATTAGACCTTTAGTCCCGGTTTGAGACACGAACCGGGACAAAAGGGTGCGATGCCCTTTAGTCCCGGTTTGTGTCTCAAACCGGGACTAAAGGTCCCATTTTCAAACTCTAACACACCCCCCCCCCCCGGTGGACCGCCTTTTTTGTTTTGAAAAAATCAAAAGAAAATGATAAAAACTTCAAAAAATAAAATCCTTTGAGAGATAGTTATATTACTACATCTACTAGTTAGGAAAATTTAAAAACATAAATTTGGACATGTTTTGCAAAAAGTGTAGGGAAATGTAAAATGGCTATAACTTTTGCATACAATGTCGGAAAAAAACGTATAATATATCAAAATGTTCAGAACGAAAATCCGCTTGTTTGCAAATTTTTAAAATCCTCAAATTCTAAAAGGAAAAAAAGTTATGCTCAAATTTCAGTTTTTTTGAATTTTTGTTAAATCTGGTCAAACTATGGTCAAACTACTTATTCAAGAAGTATTAGTGTTACTAAATAATTATTCAAGAATATTAGTGTTACTAAATAATTATTTCTGTTTTTTGAATTTTGGTCAAATATGGTCAAACTATGGTCAAACAATGGTCAAACTACTTATTCAAGAAATATTAGTGTTACTAAATAATTATTTCAGTTTTTTTGAAATTTGGTCAAATCTGGTCAAACTAGGGTCAAACTATGGTCAAATTACTTATTCAAGAAATATTAGTGTTACTAAATAATAATTGTTTTTTAGAACAATAGTTTCAAACTCAAATAGTGAAATGTGTGACTTCATGCTCAAGCTAAATTCCTGAGGGTTAATAGGATTGACATCTTACTATTGTCAGGAAAACAACAAGTGCAGACTTGGAAACGAGGGAGAATAGAACCCAGAAGTTAAGCGTGCTCAGGCTGGAGTAGTGAGAGGATGGGTGACCGTTCGGGAAGTTAGACGATTTGGAATGATGATGGGTGACTAGAGATTAAAGGTTAAATTGAGCAGTGATGTGGGGTGATTAGAGATTAGAGGTTAAAATAATTCAGAAATGTGAAAATAAAAAAAATTCAAAAAAAATCATAAAATTTCCTTTAGTACCGATTGGTGTTACCAACCGGGACTAAAGGTGGACCTCCAGGCAGCGGCCACGTGGAGGGCCTTTAGTCCCGGTTCGTATAAGAACCGAGACTAAAGGGGGAGGCTTTAGTACCGACCCTTTAGTCCCGGTTCCAGAACCGGGACTAAAGGCCCTTATGAACCGGGACTAAAGGCCCTTTTTCTACTAGTGGGGGTTAGGCGTGCCCCCTACCTCATGCCTTCTTGGTTGATGTCTTGACGTAGGGTCCAAGTCCTCTAGATCACGTTCTCGAAGGTTTCATTCCGTTTGGACTCCGTTTGATATTCTTTTTCTGTGAAACTCTGAAATAGGCAAAAAATAGCAATTCTGGGTTGGGCCTCCGGTTATAGGTTAGTCCAAAAATAATATAAAAGTGTATAATAAAGCCCAATAATGTCCAAAACAGGATATAATATAGCATGGAACAATAAAAAATTATAGATACGTTGGAGACGTATCATCACCACAAGTATCCGCGGGTTTGGTTATACGATATGCATCACACAATCTCAGATTCATCTATTCAAAACAACACAAAGAACTACAAAGAGTCCCCCAAATTTTCTATCGGAGAGTCAAGATGAAAATGTGTCCCAACCCCTATCCATAAGTTCACAAGGTCACTGAACCCGCAAGTTGATCACCAAAACATACATCAAGTAAATCACATGAATATCCCATTGTCACCACAGATAAGCACATGCAAGACATAGATCAGGTGTTCTCAAATCCTTAAAGACTCAATCCGATAAGATAACTTGCAAGGGAAAACTCAATCCATTACAAGAAGGTAGAGGGGGAGAAACATCATAAGATACAACTATAATAGTGAAGCTCGTGGTAAATCAAGATCGTGCAAAATCAAGAACACGAGAGAGAGAGAGAGAGAGAGAGAGATCAAACACAAAGCCACTACTACATACCCTCATCCCTTAGGGTGAACTACTCCCTCTCGTCGTGGAGAGCGCCAAGATGATAAGATGGCCACCGATGATGATTTCCCCCTTCGGCAGGGTGCCGGAACAAGGTCCCGATTGGTTTTTGGTGGCTATAGAGGCTTGCGGAGGTGGAACTCCCGATCTAGGTTCTGTTCTGGAGGTTTGGGGTTCTATAAGAGGTGTTGGCGTCAAGAACAAGTTAGGGGAGTCCACGAGCGGCCCACAAGGTCGGAGGGCACGCCCTTCACCCTTGTGGAGGCCTCGGAACTCTTCTAGTGCATGTCCGGTACTCCATGGGCTTCCTTCGGTCCAAAAACAATCGTCGTAAAGTTTCAGGTCAATTGGACTCCGGTTGATATTCCTTTCCCGCGAAACTCAAAAACAAGGAAAAAATTAGAACTGGCACTGGGCTCTAGGTTAATAGGTTAGTCCCAAAAATCAGATAAAATAGCATATAAAACATCCATGATAGATAATATAATAGCATGGAACAATCAAAAATTATAGAAATATTGGAGACATATCAGTCGCCAGCGGTGGCGGCGCAGCTAGAGGACGACAGTCTACGAGAGCTTACTGTGGGAGCGAGAGTATAGCCGTGCGTCCCCTTGACGAACCGCGGTGCCGACGTATCGGCGCAGTGGGGATGGTGGCTTTAGCGGAGCGAATGGAGTGGAGGGGCAGGGGGGAAGGGGGTTTGGGGAATATTATTGGCTAGTTAGCCAAGGGGTTGAATTTGGGGTTTTGGGGGAATTTTTTTTGGGGGGGGTCGCGCGGTGGCGGCGGGAGTTTGGCGCATGGTCGGTTTCTCCTAGTGCAGTCCCATGTGTAAGTGAAGAGGCAAGCCGAAGCACGTTCCGTTTGCGTGAGCCGTGTGTAGGACCGACCGTGTGTGGGGTGCAATGCGACCGCGACAGGAGGGCTGTGAGTTTATCACCTTATTTCCTTTTAAACTTGGTGCTTCGCCCCCTCAAAAAAACTTGGTGCTTCGCGCGAACCATCGATACTACTACTGGTAATCCGGTAATCCCGACTAAAACGGCACGGCCGGGTCTTTTCCCGCGCGCGCGATATGCTGGGAGGTTGGCTTAGTTGGTTTTTTTAGGACGAGTAATGCTACACCTACGTAATCCCAGTTACGTAATTAAAGTAATGTGAAACATGTGAGCTATTGATTGTAGATTAGGGGGTGGAAGGGAGGAGCCCACCACCATGAAAATCAGGGGGGAGAGAGAGAGGCAAGTTAAGTTAACCCTTTCGTAGGTTCCTATATATGTAGAAAGATGTGAAATGCGTGAATGTGTAGTGGACATACTATTGGAGTGCCTAAGATAAATTGTGTATGTAGACCCAATGTATTTATTTACTTCACATATGTTAGCTTTCTCTCGGGTCAAACCTTCTATGTTTATACACACAAAAACGAATCATCATTCCATATACTTATTTTCATACTCCTACAATATATCTTACTATTTTTGTGAAAGTTCATATACACCGGACGAGATTAATGCAAACATGACATATTTTCATTACAGTTTGAGCTTTTATAGGACAGAAAAATAGAAGAAACCCGACCCTAAACCTATTCTACTGCGGCGACCAACGTCCTCCATCTGTGATCTCCATGTACGGGGGCGGGGTTCAAGACCCGTGAAGTGAAGGTGCGGTCTCCGGCGAGGAAGAGTAGAACACGGGACACGGACCGGCCAGTTGGCACACCATGCCATGCCGCCTCCCATGCCCTACTCATCCTCGGAGGAGTCCCGGACCTCGGCGGTGTCGGTGGATGTGATGTTGATGATGATGGACGTGGACGGTTCGTCACTACACCTGCCGTGCCACCGAACGTTGGACGGCGGAAAGTTGGACGCGTGGCTGACGGTGCTCCCGTCAGCGGCCGCCACGTCCGGCTACGCCGCTATTCCATCACGAGTGGTGACTTGAGCGAGGGCGGCAACCTCGAGCTTAATCCCCGAAGACAAGCTCTCCCGCAGAGTGTTCACGCTTGCGGTCATGGCGGATGTGGTGCCAGGTAGCAGGATGATTGTCGGGTAAAACAAACAGGGGTATTTGCTTTCCCCTGACTTGTGCACGGACAAGTCAAGACCAAGCCAAGATGAACAAGAACCCAAAGTGGTTCGAAGGACCAACATGCAGATTAGAAAGACCATGTATGAGCCAAGGAAGCAGGATACCATCAAGAAAAAAGCCTCCCTTGCCAGGCAGGCGAGCCCGGCAAGGGGCGAGGTCACCCCTAGATGCAGACAACCGAGGCCTCCCGGCAGGGCCTACCGGGGCTCACGGAGGCAAAATCGCCTCACCAACCACTCCAACATGACCCACGTCATCGATCAGTGCGGTGTCACGCCGCGAGGTGATTAGGTGCCAGCCATTCGCCACATGGCAGCCATTTCTTACAGAAGAAACCCACAGATGACACCCGTCCTGCGACGTGTCAAGCCAGCAGGCACGGAGCTGGCAAGATAGCCCGACAAGCCTTGCCGGGCAACCAACGATGTGACGTTGAGCTGTGCATTCAATGCGCCTTGTTAGCCCGTAGAGTTAGGTATGATAGCACTGTTTGCTATCTTATCAGGGCATAATGACTACTTTGCCACTGTGGTTACCCCTTGATCTATAAAAAGAGGCCCATAACAACCGTAGAAAGGGTTAGAAGATTAGATAACTCACCCCGTCATACGCTCGTAGCCACTGCTGCCTGAGGCAACCCCTGCCGGGCAAGTGTACTATGCACCAGCCCCACTTTTCCACCATCAATCCAGCAAAGCAGGAGTAGGGTTTTATGCCTCGCGGCGGCTTGAACCTGGGTAGATTGCCTGTGTGATCTCTGCCGCACTGCCCCACACTGGTCTGCTCTTTGTGAAACGCGTTGCCCCCCTACCGAACCAGCAAGGGACCTCCTGGTCCCATAGGTGGCCGTGGTTTCCCGCAACATCTTTGGTTCGCCAAGTAGCGGGCTCGCTTGTGCTAACCTGAAGGCGTGCGCAGTGCATCGGCTTGTTCACCATCTTTGTCCTCGGTGACGCCATCGGCCATGGCGCCCATGAAGACACAGAAGCAAAACGGGGCGATCGCTCTATCATTGTTGTTGATCTCCACTACTCGCCGTAGTCGGCCACGACTACGGCGAGAACCGCCGCTGATGGCAATGGGTCCATCCTGGCGGCCCGTATGGCATGCCTACCATTCAGGTTCCGTTCGAAGAAGGTGGCACAAGACTCGAAGATTACCGCGTGACATTCGGTCTAGTATTTCCCCCGTGTTGGGTAATCCTAAGCCAAGCAGGTATGAGTTCGGCTGGTATGAGTTCGGCTGGTATGAGTTCGTCAATTGATGCCCCGGCAAGCATGCTTCGGCAAGGCTGGCTGCGTTGGCACGACCCACGCAATGACAACCACTACACTAACTCGAGGGGAGAGGAGTAGAAGGAAAGGGGACCATGGAAGCCCGACACTATGCCCCGATGCTCACCAGCCGCAAGAAACACATGTGATCATTGCCAGGAACGAAGAAACCTCATGATTGGCTTCAGCCCCTCCAAGTGCTGCGGGCACATCCGGGAGCGCGGCCCGGTAGAGGAAAAAGAGGGCTCGAAACAAAAGCTAATTTTGCGTTATCACCTCTTATTGATGCCTTTCAAAGTCCTTACAGTTGTTTATCCCTTAGCCCTAGTGAGTGTTCGTATCATGAAAGCCCTCATGTGATGGAACCTTGGGTTGTTTTTTTGATTGCATCATCGTCCTGTCCAGAGCCATGCTCGCAGGATGAGAGGCTGCATCGAGGACTACCTAGGAAAAACCTGCCGAGACGCATCCATGCCAAGATGAATGTTAAGGGCCGGACCCTTACAACAATCGCGGCAATATGATATCGGCAGGCATCCAGAGCATATACAGGAATTGATCATACGAACGCTAGACACAAAACCACTAAACACAAAATACATATCATGTTTCAGTATAGGGCCCCATGGAAACGACAACGGATGATACTTGGTCCAGTGGCCAGGAGGGACAGCTTAAACAAGAAGAACCCTGTCGGTGCGAGGAGCGGCTTTCTTCTCGGTAGTTGCGATGTCGGCACTCATTGGCGGCTTCTTGAACCCATCATCAAGGTCGAGCTCTGGATGGCGGCAGTCGATATTGCTCAGGACCATGAAGAGGGTGTTGCGGGCAAGCTTTCGGGAATAGGTCGCGAAGCGCTCGGCCCACCCTTCTTTGTGCACCTTCAGCTTGTCGATCAAGTCATTTAAGAAGAGCCCCAGCTTGACACTCGGGGCCTCCTGCTTGCTGAATAAGAAGGCTGGGCCGTCTATGCCCATCACTGCAGCTTGAGCGCCAAGGCGTTCGGCAATATCAACCAGGCTCTTGATCCAGAGGTTGCTCATGTCAACCTGGTTCTTCAACTTGTCTTTTGCATCTTGCTGGAGGCGCTTGGCGGTTTCCAAATCTTTGGACAGCACCTGCTGCCTAGACTCGAGGGACTCCATCGACTGGTCCAGCGAGCCAATCCTCGCCTTCATATCCGTGATGTTGCCATTGGTGGCCTCAAGGCTCTGGGTCTTGGAGGAAAGTTGCGACTGCACATCAGCCAAGTGGATCCCCGCCTGTCATGCTTCTTCTTGGAGCACCTCCACCTCTTTGGCGCCTTTGGCGAGATTCTCATTCAGCTTAGCCACCTGCCGGTCGAGGTCAGTCTTGGCGGAAGACGCGGCATATAGATCTCCAATAAGATTCTTCAGCTACGCAACATGGTCAGTGGCAAGGGTGTCCAGAGTAGCTCCATGCTTATCCTCCAACTCCTTGGTGCGTTGCTGCACCATGGCCTCTAAACTTTCATACTTGGAGTGGAGGGTGGCACCGAGATTCTCTTCCCAGAGGGATATCTCTCACTCTCTGGCGACGGAGATGCCTTGCGGTCCCCCAAGCGTGTCTACTGATCCATGACATCCTCCCTCGTCATCAGGAGGGCCTCTTGTTGCCTCATGAGCACCTTGAATTTCTTGTCGTTTTACTCATGCAACTCCAAACACTTGTTCATCAGCTTCTGGTCCACCTTATTGGCAGACTCACGCCACTCCATGAGAGCCTGCCACTTCTGGTTGTGCCGGGCATGCATCTCCTTCATGCCCACCACCATGGCTTCCATGAAGGACAAGTCCATGGTGACGGCCGCTGAGTCATCAGCCTCTCCGGCCCCCTAGTAAAGCGGAGCCAGGAGGCATTGAAGCTCTTCGTCGAGCTTTGCATCCGTGGTTAGGGATAGGCCGGGGGCTTTAGCTCCGGGTGGCGACAACACCATTGCCAGTGCGCTCGAGGAGGGTGGCGGACTCTCTGCAACTATCCCGGTGACAGGTAGTAGGCCCATGGTCTGAAGTGGGATTTTCACCTCAATGGCCACTTCCCCTACTGGGGCATCCTCCGAAGAATGCTCCGTCACCGCCAAGGAGCCATCTACATCCCCGGCAGCGAGGTCCTGCCCCTCAGCAGCTGCGAGCTCCACGGCTTCATCTGCGGCAGCCCTTCCTATGTCAGCCACCACCTCCAGTAGATCTGGTTCCTCTGTTTGAGGGGCTACATATGAAAGGGCTAGTGAATAAAGAAGAAATGGAAGTCTCAAGAGAATGAAGAAACAAGTGGAAGCAACCAGGGCATAAAAGAAAAGAAGAATTAAACAAGATACCTGGGGAGGTCTGCCGAGCAGGGGTCCCTGTTTCCCCGGCAACAATTGTTGCTGGGTCATGAGCTTCGTCCTCTGCCAGGATAGAATCGGTAGCCTTCTACACGGTCTCAGCCGCGAAGGTTTTCGCGGCAATTTCTTCGGCTCGAGTGGTATGGGAAACATGCCCTTCAGGAGGGGCTTGCCCTACATCGTCTCACCTCTTCCTCCTCTCGGGGGACAAGGAGGCGGTCTCCATCGCCTCCAACGGGTGAGGCCAAGTCTCTGCTCCCAAGCCGAGGACTGAAGTGGGGGCTCCGTACTGGGGCCATTATCTCTTTCCCCGCCAAGGCCGAGCTCTCCACACCCTCCAGCGACCTGAGGCGCCGGAGCCTCTTCTGGGAGCGATGGATGAGGGTCTCTATATCCTCCTCAACTTCCCTGTTGGCAATGACCAAAACACAAGGTTGGTCAGCAAAAGCATTCAAGACAGCCTAAGAGGTATCTGCCGCGAATGGAGATCTTCCTTAATCTTCCGCGATGAGCATGGAGTTCAAGTTGTACTCCATGGGAGGAGGAGACTCCCATCCTCTCTTCAGAGATGGAAGGATGGAACTCCCAGGCATCTTTGGTGCCTGTCGTGACGTTAGGAGCTTCAGGGAAGACGAGCTCCGCGAGGAGCTCGATCCGGAGCGGGGGCTGGACTCTGCCTCCGCGGCTGGCGGCCGTTTGACGGACGAAGCCTTGGCCTGAGCAAGGCGAGGGGATTGGTGACATGCTACCTCGTCCTAGGAAGACTTGGTGGAGATCTTCTTCACCCTCTTGGTGGCTGGCGCTGGGTTGGAGCTAGGTTGCCGCCCCTCGGGCTGCGGCGCGCCTGCGGGTGCACTGATCCGGGTCCGGGGTGGGGGCTTGCAGTCCAGCTGCAGGGCACTCAACTTTGGGGGGGCGCTGCCGCGTCCTCCTCCTCTCCCTCCTAGAGCTCTATTTCTACCGTGGCTAAGGCGTCTAGCCCGACAGAGTCATCCCCGGCAATCTCTTCCCCAGCAGCATCTTCCGTGGCTTGCGCCTCGCTGCCGCCCTGGGAAGAGCTTCTGTCCCCATCCTTCCCTTTGCCCTTCCCGGCCTTTGCGGCCTTCTCCATCTCTGCGCAGCGGGCCTCCTTGTCCTCCTGAACCCTCTTCAGAATATAGGCCACCTCCACTGCGGAGGTGTGTTTATACATCCCATCTTAAGCCCTGGTGGCCCTCTCCACCAGTGTGCTCGACCACTGGAGCTCTTCGTCCAGAGTGGGGAGCTTCCAAGAACCCGACACCCCTTCAGCATTGCAGTCCGGCATCCATTTCAATATCTCGTCTCAGGAAGAATTGACATTCAGAGGGATGACGGTTGAAGAGAGCTTGAACAATTTGAAGCGACAAAAAAGTTGACCGCACAACCAGCCATGTCCGTAAACTAACAAGTTGTTGGCCAACCCCAGGAGCAACCTCATCCTATCTGCAGCATCGCCATACAGCCATGCAGGTCTGTCCCTTCCCTGCAGTGGCGAGATGCGGCGGAGAAGAAAATCGGCCCCCACATGCTCAATGGTTAACCTGGCAGTCGCCAAATGGGTAATCTTGTTGATTTGCCGGGCGCAACCTATCCTCGATAAGGCTCTCCAATCCTTGCCGCGCTCGACACACTCATTCCGTGCTTCGCAGAACTCGGGGGCTTCCTTGTCCTGGATCCAACTTTAGTCCCCTCTCCATTCGTCCCACCTTTCCTGTTGGTTCCCAGGAAGGCTATCCCAGATCATCCTCGCCACGTGTGGCATCCAGCTAATGATTCTTGAGCGGTTGACTCTGCTCTCCACCCGTGGGATGGTGTATTGCCGGAACAGATCCACATTGGGCTTCACACCAACAAAATTCTCACACAAATATGCGAAAATGGCCATGGTCGCCATTGCATTTAGAGTGAAATCCAGGAGGTGGAACTCGTAGATGTTCATGATCTCCCCAGAGAACTCGGAGAAGGGGGGACAGACGCCACAGATGAAATAAGCAGCGAAGAACCGAGAAGAATCTAGTGGGTCTTCCTTCCCCACAGCATAAACTACGGGCGCTCCATGCCCCTTCTCGACGATCCTCCCCCACAGATACCCATACTTGACTTGATGAACGGGGCCGCTCAAAGTAGACGAGACGAAGACGACATCTTCGCTCCGTTTCTTATTCAGCTCCGCCAAAATCTTGCTTCCCTCGGCGGCAGCCCCCTTTGCCGCGGCCGTCGGCTTCTTCTTCTCCGTGGGTTTCTTCCCCATTCCTGCGGTGATGCGGAAGGTAGAAGGATACGATGGGGAGGACAACGGTGGAAGGAGGAACAAGGGGAGGAACTGTCGTCTGGCTTGCGAAGGAAGAAGGTGGGGGAGTGGAGCGGGAGACAGGCGAATCGTGTCGCTCTATTTTTTCCCTGCTCTTAAGGAGGAAAAGTGGAACGGGGACATGACGCTTCATAAAGTTACCGTTTAACCTTAACTGCAAAAGTCCCATGACCCCACAATGCGTAGTAATTACGCAAAGTGGACGTTGGATTAACTAGTCACCATGATACAACCGGCGTGCACAGCTATCTCATGCCACTTGTTCGTACACTTTTGGGGCCTAACCCAACGTGCCCCATGACACGTGTGGCTCAGGCCCGGGGGCTAATGTCTCGGGAAACAAAGAGGGGTAGGTGCTTTCCCCTGACTCATGCACGGACAAGTAAAGACCAAGGAAAGATGAAAAAGAACCCAAAGAAGTTCGAAGGACCAATGTGCAGATTAGAACGACCAAGGACAAGCCAAGGAAACATGATATAGTCAAGAGAAAAGCCTCCCTTGCCGGGCAGGCGAGCCCGGCAAGGGGCGAGGCCTCCCCCAGATGCAAACAACCGAGGGCCCCCGGCAGGGCCTGCCGGGGCTCATAGAGGCAAAATCGCCTCACCAACCACTCCAACAGGACCCACGTTGTCAATCAGTGTCGTGTCACGCTGCATGGTGATTAGGTGGCAGCCATTTCCTACAGGAGAAACCCACAGATGGCACCCGTCATGCGACATGTCAAGCGAGTAGGTGCGGAGTTGGCAAGATAGCCCGGCAAGCCTTGCCGGGCAACCAACGTTGTGACATTGAGCGGTGCATCTAATGTGCCCTTTCAGCCCGGAGAGTTAGGTATGATAGCACTGTTTGCTATCTTATCAGTGCATAATGACTACTTTGCCACTGTGGTCACCCCTTGATCTATAAAAGGAGGCCCATGGCAACTGTAGAAAGCGTTAGAAGATTGGATAACTCACACCACCATAGCGTGTAGCCACTGCTGCATGAGGCAACCCTTGTCGGGCAAGTGTACTGTGCAACACCCCCACTTTTTCCACCATCAATCCACCAAAGCAGGAGTAGGGTTTTACGCCTCACGACGGCCCGAACCTGGGTAAATTACTTGTGTGATCTCTGGCATGCTGCCCTACGCTGGTCTTCTGTTTGTTCAATGCGTCTCCCCTCTACCGAACCAGCAGGGGACCTCCTGGTCCCATAGGTGGTCGTGGTTTTCCGCGACAACGATGCGCTATGGTGTGGTGTTTAGCTGGGCGTTGCCACTTTAAGTAGTGCATTCCGGTGAGTCCAAGTGTCTGGGTGCGTCATTAAGTCACCAGAATTGCTTCATCGGGCACTGAGCCTCTTAGTGACGGTATATGGAAGGACGGCATGAATGCGGGCAGTTGGCACCGGCTGGGAACGAACCACGCGACGGTGCGAGGAACGAGGGTTTTTGGTGTGCTAGGGTAGACAGCTGTGGTCGTGGCAATGTTGGAGATGCCCTTTGCTCACATGCGATCCCCACATGTCATCGAAAAAGAAAGACGACCCGACATGGTCTCGGATCCTGGGCATGCAGTTGGCCGCGCTACAACACTCCGCGGACGTATCGCGGTGCGCGCTGATGACCCACAAGTATAGGGGATCAATTGTAGCTCTTTTCGATAAGTAAGAGTGTTGATGACCCACAAGTATAGGGGATCTATCGTAGTCCTTTCGATAAGTAAGAGTGTCGAACCCAATGATGAGCATAAGGAAATGATAAACGGTTTTCAGTAAGGTATTCTCTGCAAGTACTGAAATAAGTGGTAACAGATAGTTTTGTAATGAGATAATTTGTAACGAGCAACAAGTAACAAAAGTAAATAAAGTGCAGCAAGGTGGCCCAATCCTTTTTGTAGCAAAGGACAAGCCTAGACAAACTCTTATATAAGGAAAAGCGCTCCTGAGGACACATGGGAATATCATCAGGCTAGTTTTCATCACGCTCATATGATTCGCGTTCGGTACTTTGATAATTTGATATGTGGGTGGACCGGTGCTTGGGTGCTGTTCTTACTTGAACAGCATCCCACTTATGATTAACCTCTATTGCAAGCATCTGCAACTACAACAAAAGTATTAAGGTAAACCTAACCATAGCATTAAACATATGGATCCAAATCAGCCCCTTACGAAGCAACGCATAAACTAGGGTTTAAGCTTCTGTCACTCTAGCAACCCATCATCTACTTATTACTTCCCAATGCCTTCCTCTAGGCCTGAATAATGGTGAAGTGTTATGTAGTCGACGTTCACATAACACCACTAGAGGCTAGACAACATACATCTCATCAAAAAATCGAACGAATACCAAATTCACATGACTACTAATAGCAAGACTTCTCCCTTGTCCTCAGGAACAAACGTAACTACTCACAAAGCATATTCATGTTCATAATCAGAGGGGTATTAATATGCATAAAGGATCTGAACATATGATCTTCCACCAATTAAACCAACTAGCATCAACTGCAAGGAGTAATTAACACTACTAGCAACCTACTAGCACCAATCCCGGACTTGAAGACAAGAATCGGATACAAGAGATGAACTAGGGTTTTGAGATGAGATGGTGCTGATGAAGATGTTGATGGAGATTGCCCTCTCCCAATGAGAGGAGAGTTGATGATGACGATGGCGATGATTTCCCCCTCCGGGAGGGAAGTTTCCCCGGCAGAACAGCTCTGCCGGAGCTCTAGATTGGATCCTCCAAGGTTCCACCTCGTGGCGGCGGAGTTTCGTCCCGAAAGGTTGCTTCCTCTTTGTTTCTCGACGAAACACTTCGTATAGGAGAAGATGGTCATCGGAGAGCCACCAAGGGGCCCACGAGGCAGGGGCGCGCCCTAGGGGGGCGCGCTCCCCACCCTCGTGAGAAGGGTGTGGGCCCCCTAGTCTTCATCTTTGGTGAGGATTTTTCATTATTTATTATAAGGTGTTCCATGGAGTTTCAGGACTTTTGGAGTTGTGCAGAATAGGTCTCTAATATTTGCTCCTTTTCCAGCCCAGAATTCCAGCTGCCGGCATTCTCCCTCCACATGTAAACCTTGTAAAATAAGAGAGAATAGCCATAAGTATTGTGACATAATGTGAAATAACAACCCATAATGCAATAAATATTGATATAAAAGCATGATGCAAAATGGATGTATCAACTCCCCCAAGCTTAGACCTCGCTTGTCCTCAAGCGAAAAAATGAAATCGAAAAATATGTCCACATGTTTAGAGATGAAGGTGTCAATAAAAATAAAATATGGACATGAGGGCATCATGATCATTCTTATAATAGCAACTTATATAATTTTTGTCATATGGTCTCTAATGCCAGGGTAATAATTAAATCACAATATCAAGTATGAATTGTAAACTTCATTGAAAACTAACAAACTACAATCTCGGTTATTGAAGCAATTGCAATTTATCATAACATAGGAAAGAGTCAATATATAAGAGATTTTCAGCAAGTCCACATACTCAACTATCATATAATCTTTCACAATTGCTGACACTCACACAATACTTATGGGTGTGGAGTTTTAATCAGACACAGAGAAAGATAGGGGCTTATAGTTTGCCTCCCAACGTTTTACCTCAAGGGTAATGTCAATAGTAATAGTTCATGAAAACTCACATCCAATTAGCCATATATACCAGGATCTTTCCAACATACTGTGCTTGCCAAAGGATAAAGTGTAAAAAGGAAGGGTGAAAATCACCATGACTCTTGCATAAGGTAGAAGATAATGATAAAAGATAGGCCCTTCGCAGAGGGGAGCAGAGGTTGCCATGCGCTTTTATGGTTTGATGCACAAAATCTTAATGCGAAAGAATGTCACTTTATATTGCCCCTTGTGATATGAACCTTTATTATGCAGTCCGTCGCTTTTATTACTTCCACTACACCACAACCCTTGATTGGGGGCAATTAACTGCCGGGAGAAATAGCATCATAAGGGCAGATTATCTGCCAGGAATCTCTTAACTGCCGGTAGAAGTACCCAACGGTATATAAACTGCCGGCAGAACTAAAACAACAATAATACTCGTTGGCCTACGCACGCGATAATGCCGGAGAGTGCGGGAATGGCGAAAATTTCCACTCCAAATACTAAACAAAATCCCCAATCTTTGACTCACACCAAAATCCCCAAATCGGCCGCCTGACCTAGCCTCCTCATCGAGCGCCCTCCGCCACCGCCGCCGCCTACCCTCCGCGGCTGCTGACCGCCCCCGCCACACCCCAATGCCACCTCCATCCCGACCATGCCACCCCAGTGCCATCCCCTCCCGGACCACTCCCCCGAGCTCCCTCCGCCGCCCCGACCACTCCCCCGAGCTCCCTCCGCCGCCCCGACCACCATTCGCCACCAGCCCTGCCCCTCGCTGGAGATCCTCCATCGAGCAGCGCCTTCGCTTCCAGGTGATCTTGCTCGAGAAGCGCCGCCGCTTGCAGGAGCTGCAACCCCGAGCAGCGTCGCTGTTTCCAGAAGCTCCTTCCCGCCACGTCTTCGTCCCCTCCCCGAAGAGCGCCGACTACATCCTCTCCCCCGAGAAGTGCCGCTTCTGTGTTCTTTCACATGAGCAGTGTCGCGTCTACTACATCGGGGTCTCCTCTACTTCCTCACTCCAACCCGTGAGATTTCTCTTTGTCTTATGAGGTTTATTAGTGTCAGGTATATGTTTTGTGATGTGTGATCTGTGGACAAAACAAGAGCTATAGTTTGTGATAATTTCTTGAATCATTAGATAGAAACTACTTAAAATAGAGTTTAAAGAAATAAGGCGAAGAGAGTAGACTCCAAAATGAATGAGATTTAGTTGAATCATCAGATGGAAAGTGAGGTACTGAAAGCAGATTGTAACCATATGTGTAGGCGTTTCAGAATTCAATATGTACTTGCATCTTAGGATTTATGGAATGCAGATTGCTTTGTACTTTTATGAGCAAGTCAGTATTATTACACACTACAGCCTTTTCTGTTAAAGCTAGACCAAGAAAAGCAAAGTGGCATCTCTGCCTCTAAATTTTATTTTCCATAGTCAATAAATTAGAAGGGGCTAGTACCTTTAATAACATGAATGCGGATTATGTAAAGCTAGCTAGGCCATACATACACTTCCTATCTCAGTCATACATTGGGCAAACTTTTTGTTTGGATATGTACTGCACTGGTTGTGCTTTGGATGTCACTACAGAAAATTGTAACAATTGCGAGTTTTGTTCTGAGAAGATTTGTGAATAGTTCGTAGTTCTAGGCTAATTGTTTGGGCTATCTCAAAATATGGCATTTAGCTTGGAGGAGACCGTATCATGTGTAGAATTCTAGGCCCTCTGTTCTAATTTCTTCCATAGTTAAGTTATTATTGCATATAGATGTGATGTGAACAAGAACTGATGTACCAATCGGACTCACACACATGCATGTACAGCTTCAGGATATGAATGTGATTACCCGAGGATCCATGTTGCTTAAATTCTTTCATTTATCATGGTTGTACCATTGATTTGGTCCTTCAATTTGAATTTTAAATTATGTAATTAGTCTGTGTCTCCTTTGAGAAGCACGCCTCCTCCTCATCCTCTCCACCAAGCAGCACTACTTTGACTATGTTGACTACCCTGGGTAGCACCTCATCTACATCTTCGCGCCTAAGCAGCGTTGCCTAACCTCTAATTCTTCGCCCAAGCAGCACCGCCTATGCCCTCTGCTTCACCGCCCCATCAGCCCCGCCTCCTCTCCTTCTCAACCAACAGTGAGATTTCTTTGCTATTTCTATCGTTCATCCTTAGTAATTGTGTAATGGTCCCTACTATGGTGTTGAAATTTTCCTGTTAGCCTCAATATCTTAATTCTCTTCACATTCACTTGATCAACTCAGTGCATGTTAAACTATTTTTATGTGTGTTCCTATTATAAGTGCTGCATTGGAGTATGTTCTTTGCCAAAATATAGAGCATGTAGACAATTTTGTGTACAACGAGAGCTTCTCCAATGATTTTTTTGCCACATGGTACATCTCAAATACTGTATTGGATTATAGATGACATTGTTGCCATACTCTGCTCAGATGATGCTAGACTCATTGTTTGCTTTGTGACAAGTTCTTGTTCAGGCCATTCCTTGCAGAAAGCCCTTTATTTGACCTTAATCCTTTCAGTAAATCATCCTTATATGCATCTAACTTTGTACAGCTTGAAAGAAACTAAGCGTATACTGTAAAATTATCTATATTTGTATCATACTGAAATAGTGCAGCATGTTGTTTGTATTGGTGTTATTACTCTTTTCATTATAGCAACTGGTTCATAGTTTCAAATTTCAAGTTTGGTTCGTAATGACTGGTCTTTCAAAAAAACTGAGTGCACAATCAAATGAGCATCCAGTTTCCTGTTCGTTAAATGCACAACATACGAAAATTAAACAATGCCTTATCTATGGACTGAGGTTGCATGATTCTGGTTCTAAGCCAAGAGCAGACAGAGATCAGGGCTCTTCTAATAGTGTGTATTGAATGGATCGAATGCAAGCAAGCTGCCAAAGAGAAAGAACAAGATGCCGAGGTCCTGCAGTGGCTACGGTGGGGCGCACTGGTGTAGCCCATGCGAGCGACACGGGAGTGAGCGACTAGGAACCAAAAGATGCTGCCAGTATTTAGTAGTCTGGTCAGCAAACCTGTCTTGGTAGTTCCATCACCGAAACGAGGTACTATATGGATTTGTTCTCTCTTCTAGTAGATAATCCAGATTGATATTATCTTTCGCGTGATTTTGTGCTGATGTATGATCCAGAATTTGGACACATACCCATGTGCTAGAAGGATCTGGTGTAGCTTGTTTAATCAATGCTAGACCAGTTTACATGTACTTCTGAATTTTGCATCGGTTGTACTTGCATATTGGAATGAAGGTGCTAAAGTTTAGCAACTCATACATTTTACTTCTTTATTTCTGTAACTTGTGCCTTTTGGATTTTGAAAGTTGTCGATGGTTACAATTAGAATTGAAGCAATGCTACTTTACTCCCTCCGTGAAAGAAATGCTACTTGTACTGACTTTGTCGGGCGTTATACTCTTTAGATAAGTGTTGTATCTTGCAGATTGTTATGAATATGGCTTGAAAACTTCTTTCGGGGTAATTAGAAAAACGAACCGCTAAACTGCATCTCATAGATGAACACTGCTATTTACTGTCTCACCCGAGTGAGTTCCTAAGTATAAACATGCTATGCTTGGCATGCAGTTTTGGGGAAAAAGGAAGCATAACATGTGTACAAATTGTTTGACCTTGCATTTTACTACTTAGTATTTACTATACATCCAGAATTGTACTTCGAAGTGTCAACAAATTTCATTTATAATCATCGATAGTAATATTGCTATAGATATATACACACACTGAAAGTCTGAAATAAATTCTAGAAAATGTACAACTATCATATCTTTTGCTTTTTCATGTATTCAGTTTTTTAATCTTTTCCTGGTTTGATGTTAATATTTTGTTAGTTCATAGATGCTGCTAATTTGTACTTCAAAAATTTTAAACTTGATTTTTTTTTCTCAGTAGTTCAACAAGTTTTTTTCTCAAGCTTGTAAGTTTTGTCACAAGGCGGAGATTGTTAGAATGCTACAGAACTTTAAGTACATGCATGATAGTAGTTGTACCTGTCAACTAGGATGTCTACATGATGTTTCTTGTATTCGTAGCAACAACACAATCATGTGGGGCGAGATTAAGCTACGATCTTCAAAATCATTGCAAGTTTGGTGATTCTTCGAGGGAGACATGTGGCTCTCTTTGAAGGACGCGGTCTCACAGGATGGTGGCGAGTCTGTTATTCACAAGACATCTAATAAAGCCATCCAACAAACGGTTGTGAACAAGCAATTTTTCTTCCTGGACATGCCTGCAGATGTGCGTCAAGATCAAACCATTTGTATCTTAGTTTGAACAAAAGAAATCTTATTGTCTTATGTAAATTCTGTTTACCGATGTAGTTGGATGGTACTGAATGGATCTATGATTGTTGAAATATTGAATTTTTTTTCAATATGTGTTTGAGGTCTGCTACCGAATATTGAATCAATTACTGTATGAATAGAAATAAAAAGAAATATATATGCTACCAAGATCAAGAAAACTGCCGAGGTAAGTAAAAGTCAAGGGCAGACTATCTGCCGGGGCACTATTACTGGCATATACTTCTATTTGCTGGGAAAACAGCGTTTCCTGGCAGTGCAACTGCTGGGAGATCTGTATCTACCAGGAGATCTATTTCCCGGCAGCCATTCTTGTGGCAGTTCTATCTGCCGGGAGAAACTCTGTCCCGGCAGTTTATCTGCCCTCTTAAGGGCCTTCTCCCGGCAGATTACATGCCATTGCATTCATGTTGTTGTGTAGTGTTCCACATCACAAGATCGTATAAAGCTTATTTCTCCCACACCAATCAATCATACATATTTAGAGAGCAATTTTTATTGCTTTGCACCGATGACAACTTACTTGAGGGATCTTATTCAATCGATAGGTAGATATGGTGGACTCTCATGGCAAAACTGGTTTAAGGGTATTTGGAAGCACAAGTAGTATCTATACTTGGTGCTGAGAATTTGGCTAGCATGAGGGAAAGGAAAGCTCAACATGTTGGAGGATCCAAGACAATATAATTTATCTCAGATGTAAGAAAACATAACCCATTACATTGTCTTCCTTATCCAATGTCAACTCTTTAGCATGTCATATTTTAATGAGTGCTCACAATCATAAAAGATGTCCAAGATAGTATATCTATATGTGAAGACCTCTCTTTCTTTATTACTTCCTATTAATTGCAACGATGACCAAAACTATGCTTGTCAACTCTCAACAACTTTTATGCATCATACTTTTTCTATGTGAGCTCATTACTCTCCATGAGATCCATATGATCTCTTTGTTTCTTTTTATTTCTTTCTCTTTTCTTTTATTCAGTTAGGATCATGGCAAAACAATCAAGCCCTTGACTAAACACTAATCTTTATTATAGCACTACTAGGGAAAAGGCTAGCAGCAGCGCGGGTTTTAGGTGTATCAGTAGCGCGGGGACCGGCGATACTAATAAGGCGCTACAGCTAACACGTAGCAGTAGCGCGTGCTCACCAGCGCCACTGCTACACAAGTGTAGCATCAGCGCGCTTAATGGAAGCTCCATACTGCTAATACCTATAGCGCGCTTC
The DNA here is from genome assembly GCF_003073215.2 of Triticum urartu. Taxonomy (NCBI): domain Eukaryota; kingdom Viridiplantae; phylum Streptophyta; class Magnoliopsida; order Poales; family Poaceae; genus Triticum; species Triticum urartu. The sequence continues at coordinate 184,168,179 of NC_053028.1, read as the reverse complement.
TCCTGTGCGCGCTACTGCTACTACCGCGCTGCTGCTAACTTTTCTCCACTCGCTACTACTAATTTTAGTAGTTTTTTTGTTTTTTATCGGCATATTTGTTTTGTATTTGAACATGCTTTATAGAAGAATCTTTAGCACATACAAATGTCATCATGATACACATACAAATGCATGCGAGACCACAAATGTAATCATAGCATATACATACAAATAGTCTCGTCATAATCATCATCCAACACAAAGTGGTATCTTGTCATCATCTCGAAAATAGCGATACATGCAAGTCTCGAATACTTGCAACTACAACGTCATCCATCTAAACAAAGGTATATGCGAGAAGAGATATCACTATGAGTGAGAGCGGAACTATGTAGTACATGAGGTGGCGGTTACGAGTCCTCTCCCGCGCTAGCGTGAACCTCAAGTAACTAGCTTCTCCTTCTTGTCTGCTTTTGAAGCCTTTATGGTTGGCACCCGAGAACCCATTCACTTGCGCCTAACACTCATGCCACTTGTTGTACACCACCGGAACCTTCCCTTTGTACACGACATAGCACTTCCATCTCGCCATCAAGAAACTAGGTACCTGTTAGAGATGCATGTTCATGAAGAGGATGTACAATCATATATATGCAACAAAATATACTAGAGCAACACCGAAAAAGAAAGGGTTAGCAACTAGATGCAACATACAGTATGCAAATTAATTAACTAGAGGTACGCAGGTCATCATACACAAACTAACAAAGTAGCGTTACGCAAGTTCGGCAGGGACCGTGCACATCACAAAGTTTAATCGCTACAAAAAGTATACAAGTTCAACCGACACATATCATCATCATCGGCATCATAAATCACTAGAAGTTCCATCCTTCCATATCATCGAGGATGGACCCTAGCTTCTTGAACGGTGTGAGGTCTAGACGTTGCATGCCTATGCAAGTTCGGACGTCAGCTCGCGATATAAGTCCGTGGTGGAACATCCCCTTCTCATCGACGACTTCTTTCATTATGATCGTCGCAATGTCGCTTTCGATGCGAAAGAAGTCATCTCTAAGTTTATAATCCGCTTCTCCATGAGATTCTAGCAACTTGTGGATATGATCATCATTTCTGCTTCTCATGCGAAGCTTTTGGTGATCCGTGTTGAACCGAATCATGAGATGGACGATGTAGAACCCATCCTTCTTGCTTGGTTTTGGGACATGGATGCAGGAGAAGTTAGTTTTATGCGTGAAACCCATCGTCTTGTTCCCTTGTTTCCTGATATGCATGTGGCCACCTCTAATGCTGAAGCCTTGGAGAGCATCATCTAGAATATTCATTATGTGGGTGTAGTATTTTTTCTCGTAGTCTTTGGAAGGGTCAAAATACACGGCATGGGAGACTTGCGGGTAAAGAATGATAAGGACAGCGCGCCCGTTGCTGCGGGGAAAAGACACCTCAAATTATTCCCCATATGAGAGAGAAGGAATGATTGAAATGTACGAAAGGGTTATCCGGAACTGACTTACTTTGGATGATAAGGCACGAGGACAATTTCCCAGTCCTTATTCTGTACCATGAAGTTTTGGAGGTACTCCCTAGCAGTTTCACGCTCAAAGTTGCCGAGGACTCAAGAAAGACTCATGCATGTAGTACGGATCCGCCACACAGATTTGCGAGACTTCTTCACTCTTCACGACGGAGCTCATATGTAGCGCAAAAAGGCGGACGATTGTAAAATGGAGCCGCCTTGTCAGAAACATCACAAAGATATGGTCAAACCGCAGGAAGAACACCTCCGCGGGCCATGTCTCGACGTAGCACTTCCCCTCAGGCACACGAGCCGCGTATGTCGGATATCCTGGATCCTTTTAGGCTAGTAGGCTTTTCTCAGTCGACAACACATGGTCGTGCAGTCTCCTGAGATCCCCTGATAGTGCCTCCAACGGTTTCGGCGGCAGCATCGGCTCGCCCGTGAGATGGAACATGGTCGCACCTTTCACGGGTACACGCTCTTCAGAATGCATTGTCTGGCTGCTTTGTGCTCTGGCTTGTTTGGAGGCAGTTATCTTCCCCGATCTCTTCCTCTCCTTTTTCTTGGGCACACCTTCCAGACCCTTCCTTAACCCCTGCCCCAGGGTTCGGCTAAGAACTGTACGACCCCCGGCTAGTTGAGCCTGTGTTGAGGCGACATCTTTAGGCGTGTCCTGTGAGGAATTCATGAAGAGAGACTTTTCGCAATCCTTCCAACGACCTTCTTGCCCGGGCATATCATCCATATCCTCATTAGCATGCTGATAGCCCAATTCGTCACATGGTTGACTCATCATATCTATGTCATAGTCATACGTGTTTGTATTTGAGGAAACCCATAGGGTCGACCTCCGTCTCATCATCCATTCTCTGTTCTACAGGACTGATTACATCAGCCAGTACTATTGCACCCCCTTCATCACATCGCCCGCCTCTCTCACTCGGCACTACAGGAGCTGGTAATTGCATAGGCGGGGTGGTGGTCTCCACACATGCTTGTTGATGTGTGGTTATTGGTGTGCTCTCGGCCGGCTCCAGACGAATAAGATTCTTCGGCCATAGCAGCACCCAACCCTGGCAGTTTCCAATCCATGGCGGGGTCTCGTCGTCCTCTCCCACGGGATATAACAGAGGAGGCAAATGCTCGTGCCCCGAATTCACACTGGACAAGCTAACCCTGAAGTGCCCAGCGGGGATCGACTGGTTGTGGAACGTGGGTTGCATGGGGTTCATTATGATCCCCTTTCCCACGTCCACCTTCCGGCCTTTGATCAAGTAGAGTATGGTGCACAGGGTTTCTTCGCCCTGCAAGCACATATGTTTGTGGCGTAAAACATCCAAACGGCAACGAAAATGGAATATTCTATATATATGTTGGTGCGACATGTAATTACCATGACGGCATCGAGCTCAGCCAAAGACGAAGGCCCACCTACTGCGCCAGAGACTGAGGACGGGCTGCTATGAGCGGGAGAGACGGCGAGAGGAGGCCCGGTTGCGTGAGCAAGTGATGGTGCGGTGTTGTTGTTGTTCATGGTGTTGCTCCCGACGAAACTGGGCATCGGGAAATCATGTACGGTGTTGTCTGGATTTTCCTTCGTCCAGTTGATGATAGCTGGAACCAAGTTAGTAGCGAAATCATTTCTGCAGGTAGTTACAGTTGCATTGACTGCCTGCTGTAGCAACTCATTTTTCTCCTCAGCTGTTTTTTCCGCGTCCTCATCTGCTTTTTTCTCGACCGCAAGCTTCACCTTTGCGTCGATGTCCGCCTGACTCAACCTCTTTTTCTGCTTCTTGGCCTCCGGGCCCTCATTGTAAAACACCTTCCACGTGGCGCCGTCTCCAGCGCCGTGCACACAACCATGTTGCGGCCGCTGGCCCAAAGGGAGTCCCTTAAGTTTGTTCAAGGTCCGGTTGATAGGGGTGTCCCACTTGGGCCTCGTTGGAGAAGTAGGGCTTTCGGATGCAAGCTGGTGATGCTTCTCCAGTAGTCTAATCAATTTCCTCGTGATCTGGTCCATGTAAAAACCTTTTTCTCCTTGTCCCACTTGTAGCAGGCCCTGATGAAGTCACGCTCCAAGGGGTTGGTGAACTTCGCGAAGGGGTCTAGGAGACCCGCGGCTTCACGTTCCGCGTCCTCCTTATCCCATATGGGCCTTTTACAGAGGTAGCCACGGCTTCCGAGGCGATGCTTCCCCGTGTTCCTTTGGTGAAGGCTCTTGAATTTCGCAGCCTTAGCCTTGGCTGCCTCGGTAGTGCAAGTGTCCTTGAACTTTTCGAACTCCTCTTCCGTAAGTGTCGGATTTTCCTCCAGAATCTTGGACAGGGGTTCATCATCCTCAATAGCTCGTTTCACCCTCCCTTTCCAGGAGGCCAAATCATTGCTAAACATGCCCATGGCGTGATTGTTAATCTTTTTCCTCTTAGGATCATCCCACGGTTGTTCTATGTTATCATCCCGGTCAGGGAACTTGAATCTCTTGTGCAACTTCGTTAGGAGCAACTGCGTTAAATGTTCTTTACTCCTTAAGTCATCGTTGTTGATGCTCGTGCATTCCCGTAGGATGCATCCTAATTGGTTCCCATAGCACTTGCGAGGTTCTTCCGGCTCTAATGGCTCAAACTTGCCAGGTGCCACCTTTGTGATCACAAGTCATCCAATCCCTAGTTTGTTAGGTTTTCGTATCCTCTTCTTCTTATGCTTCCTATTTTTGGTAGCGGCATCAGCGCCGGTACCTTCCCCGTCGGTATCTTCCCCGCCGGTCTCGGCGCCGCCATCGGTGCCGGCGCCGTCGATGTCGATGTCGGTGTCAGTACCATCATCGAGGCCGACCTGCAAACCTTGCTTAGCAGTCAAATAGTCGAGGTACTCATGTTCACCCTCATAACCCATCTCGTCTGCATCTTGGTCAGAAGGCCCAGTTTCTTCGTTGTTCGACATGTTTCCTATGATTAAGTGTCCTCGTTTATTTCTAAAAGTATGAATAAATGAGAAATGACATAAAAAATAAATCTATGTGCCAGCACTCGATATGCCAACTATGTAGCACAAATCATGCCTTTATTCACGGCAAATTTCGGCATGACCTTTGCTAAAAAATGGACATATCGAGCGCCTGAAATTCACCGGAACGGAAATGAATCAACATTCCGGCTTAACATACGCCACTCGGATCATTTACCAAAATTGAACCAAAACATCACATGTCCAAATGACATGCTCAAATTCCAAACATGACATGCCCAAAACATGACATATCCACATATCACATGTCTAGTTCAAATTTGCATATAAATTTAGCCTACCTAAATTTGCTTTAACAAGGGATGTTGATTTGGACAATTGCTTAAATGATGCCTTTTCTTTTAACTACAATTGCTTAACCCTAAATTTCTGTCCTATTTTAAAACCTAGCTAAATTCATAACTAAATAGATAACCTAATTAACCTACTGCCCTAACTAAAACCTAAGTAAATTAACCGAAGCACCCTAGCTAGTAGATAGAGAGGGGGGGTTTACAGAGGGTGCAAGGGCGAGGAGGCAGGCCCGACGACGGCCGAGGTTGGGAGGGGAGGAAGCAGAGGAGGGAGGCGAGGGCCGACGGGTCGGGGGCGAACGCGCCGGGGTCAGGGGCGAGCGCCGGGGTCGGGGGCGAGCACCGGGTCGGGGGCGAGCGCCAGGGTCGGGGGCGAGGGCCTGGTCGGGGGCGAGCGCCAGGGCGCGGCTGTGCAACGGGGAAAGAGAGAGTGGGGATTTGGGGGGAAAAGAGGCGGGATGAAGCAGGGAGAGTGAGAATTTTGGGTTAAGTGGACGTAGCAGTAGCGTGTTTAAACAAAATGCACTGCTACTACCTTCACTAGCTGTAGCGGTTTAGATAAAATGTGCTGCTACTACCTTCACTAGCTGTAGCGGTTTAGATAAAACACGCTGCTACTACCTTCACTAGCTGTAGCGGTTTTATAAGGAAATCGCTACTACTAGCTTGACTGTAGCTGTTTTATAAAGAAATCGCTACTTCCAGTTTTCCTTTTTCTTTTCCTTTATTTTCCCCCACTTTTATTTCCCGGGAGCAGTGAACGAAGGGAAGGCGATATATATTGCATCATTTGACGTTTAAATATGTCTACAAATTAGGAACATATATATTACATCATTTGACCGATAACATACGGTTGCTTAGCGCTGGCATTTTCGTTTTTGAGTCAGCTTCTTTCCCTTCTTGTTCGTCGAAGAATAATTGAGCCCCTCATTGTGAATTCGCCTTTTCCATGGAGTACGATTTTTCTTTGGTAATGTAGTATTGATTCTTCTTTTGATGTATACTTCATCATCATCGTCATCTTCCTTCATTGGGTTGCCGTACTAATCATAGTCTTCCTCGTTGGCGACTCCATCCATTCCAATGATGTTCCTTTTGCCTCTCCTCACGACAAAACGACTGGGATTGCATGGGTCGATTATGAAAGCATTGTGTCACGTGCTTAGCGTGTACCCATGGCTCGTTTTTGGCGATAGCGTTCACGGTAGTGCTCTTGGCGTCGGGTATAGTCATGGTAGTGAAAATCCGGTTTTCTCTTTCGACATTCTTAGCCCATCTGACACGGAACATCGTCGTGTTGTGCAGTCTAGAGTAGTAAAGCTCCCAGATCTCCTCGACCCTTCCATAAAATCGTTTAGTTGCGCCCTTGTCATTGCCGGTCATGCATTCCATCGTCATCCCTGAGTTCTGATCATCACTGTCCATATATTTGGCATTCGTGTAGAATGTGTATCCGTTGATATCATATGCCTGATAGGTTATGAGGTTGGGAGAGGGGACATGTGCTAAGGTGTATATGAGCAATCCGTCCTTAGAGCCCTCCTCCGGGGGATTAGCAATAATATGCTCTTTGAACCAATGCAGGAAAGTGGAGTTGTGCTCTCTAGTAACTTCGGCGTCCGTCCTGCATACCCCCCGGTCATGATACTTCTTTGCGATAATTTCTTTGTGCAGTGCCACGAAAGGATCTACCTCGTCTAGGTGTTGTAGCACTACCAAGTTTGCTCTGTCAAAGTCGCTGCGTCGATCTGAGTATGCCACGTGCAGTTCCCTGCGACCGTTGCAGTGACCTTCTCCTTCGAGCCTCCCATCGTGCGTGTTAACGGGCAAACCAACACTAACACCAGGCGGCTGGTCTGCGCCATATAGAAAATTCTCACAGAAAGAGATGCACTCTTGTGTCACATAGCCCTGGACGATGCTTCCATCCGGACGGGACATGTCACGAACGAATCCTTTGATGATCCCATTCATCCTCTCAAACGGCATCATGTTGTGCAGGAATGAGGGCCCCAGGTCTATTATGTCATCCACAATATGGACACACAGATGCACAATCACGTCAAAGAACGGAGGCGGGAAGTACATCTCAAGCTCATTCAGTATCACAACGATCTCTTCCTATAGCCTTCGGAGCTGCTTCACACTGATTGACTTTCGAGAGATGATGTCGAAAAAGTTGCAGAGACCAATAAGCGGGTCACAGACGTGCTTGTCCATTATCCCTCTAAGGGAAACATGTAGTATCTGCGTCATCATCACATGACAGTCATGGGACTTCGTCCCGCTGAACCTTTTCTTGTCCGTGTCTAGATATCTGTTTATCTTGCCACAGTAACCGGAACTAACTTTGACTCTGGTAAGGCACTTAAAGAATGGATCGACCTCAGCCTGACTTAAGGTGAACCAAGAAGGGGGGCAATAATCCTCTTTCTTTATTTTCTTGCCCTTCTTCTCCCGTGCCTCTATCTCCGTCTTTGTCTCGTCTGACATTTTACGGGGCGGCATCTGCAGATCTTCCCTGATTTTCAAATCTTGCAAGTCTTTTCTTGCCTTTGGCCCATCCTTAGTCTTATCCGGCATGTTCATCAGTGTTGCAAGCCAGCTCTCAAGGACATTCTCACAGATATGCATTTGATCAAGGCAATGAGGTGTATCGAGTTTGTGCCAGTACTCCAAGTCCTAGAACACAGACCTCGTCTTCCAAACCTTCAGCAGCGGCTCCGGCGCCTTTCTCATCGTCTTTCCCGACGCGGGGCACTCCTTCCAGTTTTTCAACAGCTCATCGATTTTGGCACCGCTCCGCTTACGTGGAGGTCCTCGATGCTCAGCGTGACCATTGAATAGATCTCCACGGTTTCTCCACAGGTCGTCCTGTTCGAGCCTTCTTCGATGCCCCATGTACATGATTTTCCCAGACCCGACATCTTTCCTTGACGTTAGCTACTGAGACATCATATCATCCATGCACCGCGTGCATCCGCAATATCCATGGCACACCTGGCCTGCCACATATCCGTAACCGAGATAGTCCTGCACTGTCGTGATCAGCGCGGCTCTCATGTTGAAATACTCGCCTTTGCTGGCGTCCCATGTCTTGGCTGGTGTTTTCCATAATGTCTCTAAGTCCTCTAGAAGTCGCCCCAGATACAAATTAATATTATTTCCTGGTTGTTTCGGCCCTTGAATAAGCATGCTCATGTGAATGTACTTCTATTTCATGCACTACCAGGGGGAGGTTGTACATCCATACAAACATGGGCCATGTGCTATGGTTGGTGTTCTGGTTGCCAAACGGGTTCATGCCATCGGTACACGCGCCGAGCACGATGTTCCTTGCATCACATTCAAAATACCGATAGAAGCTGTTCAACACTCTCCACTGGCTTCCATCCTTAACGTGTCTCAGCTTCGGATCATCTCCATCATCGGGCTTCTTCCTCTCCGCGTGACAGCGCATTAGCTTTGCTTCCTTGGGATCTACAAAATACCTCTGGAGACGGGGAATGATCGGTAAGTACCATACCACTTTCTGAGGACATTTCTTCTCGGCCTTCTTGTATCGAGAAGCATTGCACACTGGATAGCTTGTTTTTTCCGCGTGCTCCTTCTGATAAATTATGCAATCGTTGATGCATGCATGGTATCTAATGTGTGGCAGATCAAGAGGGCACACAATCTTCTTGGCCTCATCAACACTACTAGGACATAGATTACCCGTGGGAAGAACATCCTTTAGGTACTTGAGATGCTCATCGAAGCTAGTGTCGGTCCATTTGTTTTTAGCCTTCGTCTTCAGGAGTTGGAGCGTGAAACTCAAGCGGCTCACCTCAGGATTGCAACCATCATACAATGGAGTGTTCGAGTCTACCACCAGTTGCACCAGCTTAGCCTCCTCTCTAGAAGCAGCTCTCTCAGTACTCGTCTCCTTGCGAAGCAATGCTTGAACATAAGGGTCCCGCATGATTGAACTTAGTACCGATGAACTCTGCTGCGTGGAGTCCATGTCGTTCTCTCCGCCGCCATGTCCGGCCCCTTCTCTGCCGCCATGTCCGGCCTCTTCCCCGCCGCCATTATCGATCATCTCTTTGTCTTGCCCCGTGTCATCATTGCCTGCCCCATCGGCATCCTCAACATCGTCATCCTCATCTTCAATTATCCACCGAGTATAGCCATCCATGAAACCAGTCATGAGCAGGTGCGCTTCGACACAACCATCGTCATGGGGGTCGAGCCAAACTATTCCTTTGCATTTTCAACACGGACATAAAACCTCTGTCCGGTTATTTTCTTTCATGTCCTGCACCGCCGACCGCAACCACCTGTCCACCATCGTTCCACTAACCATCGTCAACTCTGCACGGTAATAATAAAAAAATTGATTATAAAAATGCATGCATGCATCAAAGTCATACAAAAATTCGCAATGACCTTCCTTAAAAATAGGACATATATAGATCTAGAGTTTGCCCGGAATTCACCGAAACGGAAATAAATCAACATTTCAGCAAAACATAGGCAACTCAAAAGCACAATTTGGCATCAACTCATGCCACCCACACAATTTCCATAAACATATCACACACACATAAACATATTTCCATTTTGCAAAAGCATGAAATTTTAATCACCTATATCTTGAGATGATGATGTAGGGAGATCAAAAGTGCACAAAGCTCTTCTTGACAAAGATAGATCTAGTTAGGGGGCAAATAGGTCACTTAACTAAATACTACATCTACCTAGCTACCTAATTTGGGAGGAGACAACTTCAACTAGTGGAGGGGGAAGGAAAAAGAGAAAGGAGATGCATTAATGGAGGTGGTGTAGTTAGGTAGGAGTAATGAAGAGAGAGAAAGGTAGGTAGAAGAGGGAGAGTAATGGGGGAGAAGTATTAAGGAAGAAGAAGAGTGAGAGTGGGAGAGGTAGGGGAAAGGGAGAGGAGGGGGAGGGGGAGGGCGTGTGGGGAAAAGGTGGTGGGTGCGGATTAGCAGTAGCGCGGGACGTAAAACGCGTTGCTGCTAAGAAAGTAGCAGCAGCGTGCTTTCAGTACAAGCGTTACTGCTAACCAGGACCAAAAGTGTGCCTGATTTGAAACTTAGCAGCAGCGACCTCAAAAAAACCGCGCTACTACTACAACTATAGGAGTAGCGTGGCTCGCGGCACCGCGCTACTCCTAAATGGAGTTGGGTGGGCACTGTAGGTCCGTATTTGTAGCAGCGCGGGTTACGCCGAGCGTGCTACTGCTAAGCACTTGTCAGTAGCGGGTTTTCCACACCCGCGCTACTGCTAATTAGCAGCAGCACTCCTTTTTGAGCCGCGCTGCTGCTAAGATTCTGTGTATAGGGTTTTCCCTAGTAGTGTATAGCTCACGGACTCGATTACATAGAAGGATAATAAAGCAAAACTCACAACTAGATCATGCCACAAACTTTATTCTGCTAGATCAAAATACTACTAATAGGATCGAACTAAGGAAAACGGTAAGATAAAGGTGAGGGTGATACGATAGCGGGGCACTCCCCCAAGCTAGGCAGTTGCCAAGTGGAGTGCCCACACCCAGGTACTCAATTCTTCTTTGTTGGAGGAGACGGTGGAGGTGTTGTTGATGATGCAGGCTTGTCATCCATCTTCCAAGGCATAGGTTCACCATAATAGAAAGATGATCGAGTCTCCGGAATCCTCGAATCTGCAGCCAAACTCATTCTTTTAAATCTATATTCATACTCATGGTTTTGGTTTTGCAGGTCATATATTTGGGCTTGGAGGTCCTCGATCTTCTCATATAGCTTGAAGATGGCCTCCTAGGTGTTCTTGGCATCCGGCTTGTAGTTGTTAGCGAACTCCGCGAGCATCATGTGGCTAGCGTTGATTCCACACTCCACCATCCCCTAGAACTTGAAAACTTGTTGCTCCATTGCCTGGAGCCTCGTCTCCACGCTTCCGATTCCTTTTGGTCCCTCAGCATTGCGGATGTGCAGCAACCCATCACGCATCTCAATGGTTTGAGGGTGTCGTAGCACCTCCGCGAGGTAAGGGTTGATGACCTTCCCGAAGAACTTGTCCTTGGAAGCACTTGGGGACGTCATGATAATCTAGATCTGTCAGAAAAACAGCTCAAAACAAAAACAAGTGATTTTTGCGTGATACGGGAGTCAAAACCATCGGGAGAATATATAATGAATTTTTACCGACCAAAATGTGTATCGTGCAATAAAACGGAGTCCGGAAGGCACACGAGGAGCTCACGAGGTAGGGGGCGCGCCCAGGGGAGTAGGGTGCGCCTAGGGGGTAGGGCGCGCCCTCCACCCTCGTGAGGCCCTCGTGTCCTTCCCGGACTGCTACTTAATTTTCTATTTTTCTAAATATTCCAAAACGGAGAAATATTGCCTTAAAAATTGTTTTGGGGTCGGTTTACTATCCGTACCACATACCTATTCCTTTTCGGAGTTTGAAACATTCTGGAAAGTGTCCATTATGAATTCCTCCGGGGTTACGGTTTCAATAATATTGGTTTCAACATTTATGGGATTACCTGAGATATAATGTTCGATTCTTTGATCGTTTACCACCTTCGGATTTGTGCCTTCGAAGTTGTTGATTTTTATGGCACGGGAACGATAGACCTCCTCGAAAACATAGGGGCCTTCCCATTTAGAGAGAAGTTTCCCTGTAAAAAATCTTAAACGGGAGTTGTATAGCAATACATAATCACCTACATTAAACTCACGCATTTGTATCCTTTTATCATGCCAGCTTTTAACCTTTTCTTTAAACAACTTGGCATTTTCAAAAGCTTGGGTTCTCCATTCATCAAGTGTGCTATTATCAAATAACCTCTTTTCACCGGCAAGTTTGAAATCATAGTTGAGCTCTTTAATACCCTAATATGCCTTATGTTCTAGTTCGAGAGGTAAGTGACATGCTTTTCCATATACCATTTTATACGGAGACATACCCATAGGATTTTTATATGCAGTTCTATAGGCCCATAATGCATCATCAAGTTTCTTGGACCAATTCTTTCTAGACCTATTAACAGTCTTTTGCAAAATTAATTTGAGTTCTCTATTACTCAATTCTACTTGACCACTAGACTGTGGGTGATACGGCGATGCAATTCTATGATTGACGTCATATTCAGCAAGCATTTTACGGAAAGCACCATGAATAAAATGTGAACCACCATCAGTCATTAAATATCTAGGGACTCCAAACCTCGGAAAAATAACTTCTTTAAGCATTTTAATAGAAGTGTTATGATCAGCACTACTAGTTGGAATAGCTTCTACCCACTTAGTAACGTAATCAACAGCAACTAAAATATGTGTATATCCATTAGAGGCAGGAAAAGGTCCCATATAATCAAAACCCCAAACATCAAATGGTTCAATAACAAGTGAATAATTCATAGGCATTTCTTGACGTCTACTAATATTACCAATTATTTGACATTCATCACAAGAAAGGACAAAGTTACGGGCATCCTTGAAGAGAGTAGGCCAATAAAAACCAGATTTCAATACCTTATGTGAAGTTCTATCTCCCGCGTGGTGTCCTCCATAAGTTTCCGAGTGGCACTTGCGTAGGATATGTTCCTGTTCATGCTCAGGTACACAACGTCTAATAACACCGTCCACTCCTTCTTTATAAAGATGTGGGTCATCCCAAAAGTAATGTCTCAAGTCATAGAAGAACTTTTTCTTTTTGTTGGTATGTGAAGCTAGGTGGTATAAATTTAGCAACTATGTAATTAGCATAATCAGCATACCAAGGGGTACTACGAGAAGTACTTATGACATTTAATTGTTCATCAGGAAAGCTATCATCAATAGGTAGTGGGTCATCAAGAACATTCTCTAACCTAGATAAGTTGTCTACAATGGGGTTCTCATCTCCTTTTCTATCAACAATATGCAAATCAAATTCTTGTAGCAAGAGAACCCATCTAATAAGTCTAGGTTTAGCATCTTTCTTCTCCATAAGCTATTTAATAGCAGCATGATCAGTGTGAATAGTTACTTTAGAATCAACAATATAAGTTCTGAACTTATCACAAGCAAATACAACTGCTAAAAGTTCTTTTTCAGTAGTAGCATAATTTCTTTGAGCATTGTCTAGAGTCTTACTAGCATAATGGATAACATTTAATTTCTTATCAACTCTTTGCCCTAGAACAGCACCTACAGCATAATCACTAGCATCACACATAATTTCAAAGGGTAAATTCCAATCAGGTGGCTGAACAATAGGTGTAGAGACTAATGCTTTCTTAAGTATTTCAAATGCTTCTACACAATCATCATCAAAGACAAATGGTATATCTTTTTGTAATAAATTATTCAGAGGCCGAGAAATTTTCGAGAAGTCCTTGATGAACCTCCTATAAAATCTGGCGTGACCATGGAAACTTCTTATACCTATGATGTCCTTGGGACATGGCATCTTTTCAATAGCATCAACCTTGGATTTATCAACTTCAATACCTCTTTCATAAACTTTATGCCCCAAGACAATACCCTCATTAACCATAAAGTGACACTTTTCCCAATTCAAGACAAGATTAGTTTCTTCACATCTCTGCAAAACTCGATCAATATTGCTCAAGCAATCATCAAAAGAAGATCCATAGACGGAAAAGTCGTCCATGAAAACCTCACAAATATTTTCACAAAAGTCAGAGAATATAGCCATCATGCATCTTTGAAAGGTAGCAGGTGCATTACATAAACCAAAAGGCATACGTCTATAAGAAAAAGTACCAAAAGGTCGAGTAAAAGTTGTCTTTGATTGATCTTTAGCCGACACAGGTATTTGAGAGAAACCAGAATAACCATCTAGAAAGTAGTAATGTGTATGTTTGCATAATATTTCTAGCATTTGATTGATAAAAGGTAAGGGGTAATGATATTTCTTAATAGCCTTATTTAATTTGTGGAAATCAATTACCATCCTATAACCGGTAACAATTCTTTATGCAATCAATTCATCTTTATCATTAGGAACAATAGTAATACCTCCCTTCTTAGGGACACAATGAACAGGACTTACCCACTGAGTATCAGCAACGGGATAAATTATACCTGCCTCCAGAAGCTTTAGTATTTCTTTTCTTACCACTTCTTTCATTTTAGGATTCAGACGTCGTTGAGGATCACGAACTAGTTTGGCACCTGCTTCCAAATTTATTTTATGTTGACATAGAGTGGGACTAATGACCTTAAGATCATCAAGAGTATATCCAATAGCAGCACGGTGCTTCTTTAGAGTTTTCAATAATCTTTCTTCCTCATGCTCTGAAAGGTTAGCACTAATAATAACAGGATATATCTTCTTTTCATCAAGATAAGCATATTTAAGATTATCAGGCAACGGTTTAAGCTCAAACACAGGATCACCCTTAGGTGGAGGAGGATCCCGTAGGATTTCAACAGGCAAATTGTGTTTTAGCATAGGTTCTTGTTTAAAGAATACTTCCTATTCCCTTCTTTCATTCATAAACATATCATTCTCATGGTCTAGCAAATATTGTTCTAAAGGATCATTAGGAGGTACGGCAATAGAAGCAAGACCAATAATTTCATCCTTACTAGGCAATTCTTCTTCACGGTGTTGTTTAAATTTAGAGAAATTAAACTCATGAGTCATCTCATCCAAGCCAATAGTAACAACATTCTTTCCGCACTCTATCCTAGCATTAACTGTATTCAAGAAGGGTCTACCAAATATAATGGGACAAAAGCTATCTTGTGGGGAACTAAGAATAAGAAAATCAGTAGGATATTTAGTTTCCCCGCACAAGACTTCAACATCTCTAACAATCCCATTGCTGAAATAGTATCTCTATTAGCAAGTTTAGTTGTGACATCAATATCTTCTAACTCAGCAGGTGCAATTTCATGCTTGATTTCTTTATACAAGTCATAAGGTATAACACTAGCACTAGTACCCATATCACATAAGCCATGATAACAATGATCTCCTATTTTAACAGAAATAACAAGCAGGCCTACCACAGGTCTATGCTTATCTTTAGCACAAGGTTTAGCAATTCTAGCAGTTTCACCGCAGAACTGAATAACATGCCCATCAATATTGTCAGGCAAAGCTCTTTAACTTGCTCAGGAGGTGTATATGTTTTAATATTGCTTTTACGAACCACAGTTGAAGCTTTAGCATGATCCTTTATCCTAACAGAGAAAGGAGGTTTCTCAACATAAGAAGTAGGAACAATAGGAACATTATAAGTGACAGTCTTTTCTTCAACTTTAGTAGGTACAGCTACTTTTACTTCTATGGGAGGATGATACTTAAACCACTTCTCCTTAGGGAGATCAACATAAGTAGCAAAAGATTCACAGAAGGAAGCTACTATCTGAGAATCAAGTCCATATTTAGTGCTAAACTTACGGAAAATATCGGTATACATAAAAGATTTAACACAATCAAACTTATGTGTCATACCTGACTCCTTACCATTGTCGAGGTCCCAATCTTCAGAGTTGCATTTAATTCTATCCAATAAATCCCATTTGAATTCAATAGTCTTCATCATAAAAGAGCCAGCACAAGAAGTATCAAGCATGGTGCGATTGTTATCAGAAAGCCGAGCATAAATTTTTTGAATAATTGTTTCTCTTGGAAGCTCATGATTGGGGCATGGATATAACATTGATTTAAGCCTCCCCCAAGCTTGAGCGGTCCTTTCTCCTTCGCGAGGCCAACAACAGGTCTATGTTTATCCTTTTTATCTGGTTTGGCAATTCTACCATCTTTTTCACAAAAGTAAATAACATGCCCATCCATATCTTCTTCCAAAGATCTTTAACCATAGCAATACTAGGTTCTACTTTAATTTGTTCATCAGGTTTAGGTGTTCTAAGATAGCTTTTGTTAACCATAGTTGAAACTTCAGCATGTTCATTTATCCTAACAGGGAAAGGTGGTTTCTCAATATAAGAAGTAGGAACAACCGGATCAACTTTGTAAAGTATAGTTTCTTCTTTAACTGTTATGGTTCTTTGATTTCTTCCTTAATAGGTGGGTGATATTTAAACCACTTCTCTTTAGGGAGATCAACATGAGTAGAAAATGATTCACAAAAGGAGGCTACTATCTCATCGTCAAGTCCATATTTAGTGCTGAACTTTTGAAAAGCATTGGTATCCATAAAATATTTAACACAATCATACTTTGATGAGTTCCAAATCTTCAGAGTTGTGTTTAATTATTTCCAAAAGATACCACGAGAATTCAATAGTCTTCTTCATAAAAGAACCAGCACAAGAAGTATCAAGCATGGTTTGATCATTACGAGAAAGCCAAGCATAAAAGTTTTGGATAATATTTTTTCTTGAGAGCTCATGATTGGGTCATGAATATAACATTGACTTAAGCCTCCCCCAAGCTAGAGCGACACTTTGTCCTTCACGAGGCCAAAAATTATATATATAATTCCAATCACGATGAACTAGATGGATAGGATAAAAATTTTGATGGAACTCCAATTTCAAACGATTCCAATTCCAAGATCCAATATCATCGCATAGCATATACCATGCCAATGTTTTTCCCTTCAAAGATAAAGGGAAAACCTTCTTCATAACTTCATCTCCGGGTAAACCTTCAAACTTGAACAATCCACAAATTTGTTCTACATATATCAAGTGCATATCAGGCTGTTCGGTTTCCATCTCCTGGATAAGGATTAGCTAGCAGTTGTTCTATCATACCCGAAGGAATTTCATATTCAATATTTTTCAGTTGGTGCACTAGGTTGAGGGGTAGCTAATTGTGGTTCCGGTCGAGGTGAAGATACCCCGAACAAACCCCTCAAAGGATTGTTTTCCATAGTAACAAGTGTCAATAAATTTCAGCACACTATATAAATGTTTCCTTACCAAAGGCGCTTCACTCCCCGGCAACGGTGCCAGAAAATAGCCTTGATGACCCACAAGTATAGGGGATCAATTGTAGTTCTTTTCAATAAGTAAGAGTGTCGAACCCAACGAGGAGCAGAAGGAAATGACAAGTGGTTTTCAGCAAGGTAATGTCTGCAAGTGCTGAAATTGTACGTAGCAGAGTAGTTTGATAGCAAGATAATTTTTAACAAGCAAGTAATGATAGTGCTAACAAAAGTGCAGAAAGGTAGCCCGATCCTTTTGAGGTAAAGGACAGGCCAAGATGTTCTCTTATGATAAGCAAAGCATTCTTGAGGGTACACGGGGTTTTCATCTAGTCACTTTCATCATGTTGGCTTAATTCGTGTTCGGTACTTTGATAATTTGATATGTGGGTGGACCGGTGCTTAGGTGTTGTTATTACTTGAACAAACCTCCTACTTATGATTAACCCTCCCGCATGCATCCACAACTACGTGAGAAGTATTAATAATATATTCTAACCATAGCATTAAACTTTTGGATCCAATCGGTCCCGTACGGAATAGCACATAAACTGGGGTTTAAGCTTCTGTCACTCTCACAACCCATCATCTAATTGCTACTCCACAATGCATTCCCTTAGGCCCAAATATGGTGAAGTGTCATGTAGTCAACGGTCACATGACATCACTAAGGGAATCACAACATACATACTATCAAAATATCGAACAGATATCAAGTTCACATGATTACTTGCAACATGATTTCTCCCATGACCTCAAGAACAAAAGTAACTACTCACAAATGATAATCACGCTCAAGATCAGAGGGATATTAAATAGCATATTGGATCTGAACATATAATCTTCCACCAAATAAACCATATAGTAATCAACTACAAGATGTAATCAACAGTACACTACTAGGAAAAGGGCTATAGATGATATGGCCACTAATGCGCACCAGACATGTGGTGCGCCACTACTATATAGTAATGGCGCACCATGAGTTGGTGCGCCATTAGTGTGGTAGACACTGATGGCGCACCAGACCCAGGGTGCGCCATTAGTAACAATTTTTTTCCAAAAATACTAATGGCGCACCAGGGAGGAGTGCGCCATTACTAGTTTAACTAGTAATGGCGCACCTCCAACACAATGCGCCACTACTATTTTTTTTTGCAAAACTACTAATGGCGCACCTCAAGCTGGTGCGCCATTAGTAATGGTTATTAATGGCGCATTTGTGGGTGATGCGCCATTAGTAACCTAGGATCAGCTAGATATTTTCGACAGCCACACCTACACACTCACTTTCCCCACTTCATTCTCTCCACCTCCTCCTCCAAGCTTGTGTTAGCTGCCTCCTCCTCCTCACCTCATTTGCACCATAGATTCATCAAAATTAAGTGGTTAAATTACCTTTTTTGATAGGTAAGTAAGGGGAAAGCTATCTTTATGTTGTAGATCTACTTTTTTTCTCCCTCCAACAACGTGCACATGCACTTTTTATGGCCTTGCTAGATCTATGTATGTTTGTGGTGTTGCATATGTTTGTGGTGTTGCATATATGTTTGTGTTTGCAGGTACCGGTATTTGGAATGCGATAGTTGCCAATATTTTGCCGGAATGTTGATTCATTTCCGTTTCGGCGAGAATTTTGGCACTATGCATTCTTTTTGGTCCTATTTTAAGGGAAAGTCATGCCAAATTTTTTCTTGGTTCTAAAATATCGTTTTGCTCTATCCCGCAGGCGACCATGGTCCGCACGATGACCGAAGGCATTGTGAATAGGTTTTTGAGCTCCGCAAAGGCCGAGATGCTTCAAAGAACAAGACGGAGATAAGATGTCCGTGTCGAAGATGCAACCTGAAGAGCCTTATTGCGGACCCGGATTCCCAGCAGGTGCAGGACCACCTACTCTTGCGTGGTTTCATGGATGGCTATCGGTGGCAAGGTGATGAAGATGAGTATGAAGTTGTCCATGGGGGCCGGGCAAGAAATGAGGAAGGGCAGCAAGACAACCACCGCGGCGAGGGCAGGCAAGAAGACGAAGAATCTCCAGGACATGATCACGACGGTGATGCTGTACACAGTCATCATGTAGAAGATGCCGGACATGATGATGAGGAAGATCAAGACGAAGGGCATGATCATGAAGATGAAGATGCCGGAGCAGACGACGATGGAGGCTGGGTGCAGGACCCTCATATTCAAGAGCTGCTTCTCAAGCAGACGGATAACGCAAGAGCTGCCGCCCGAGAGAAAGCCAAGCTGGATCAACTGGAGATAGACGCAGTTACTCCATTGTATGAAGGATGCAGGCCTGAGGATACCCACCTGAAAGTACCGCTCATGGCTCTGGAGATGAAGGTAAAACACAAAACGACTGACGCATGCTTCGATGAGAACATGTCATTCTGGCACGAACGTCTTCCCAAGGGGAACAAGTGCCCGACCAGTTTCGAGGAGGCGAAGAAAATCGTGTGTCCTCTGGATTTACCGCACGTGAAATACCATGTGTGCATGAACAATTGCATCATTTATCGGGACGAGCACGCGGAGTCTACCATATGTCCGGTGTGCGGCGTCACACGATACAAGAAGAGGAAGAAAGCTCCCCGAAAAGTGGTGTGGTACTTTCCGATCACTCCTCGTCTGCAGCGGTATTTCGCGGACCCTAAGGTAGCAAAGCTCCTGCGTTCGCATGCGGATAGGGAGGAGAAGAAGCGAGAAGATGACGGAAATGATCCGGAGATAAATAAAAAAGACAAGATGCTGAGTCACCCTAAGGATGCGAGCCAGTGGCAAGCGTTGAACTTCGAAGACCCAGAATTTGGGAACGATCCAAGGAACATCAAGCTGGGCGCGAGCACTGATGGAGTCAATCCGTTTGGCAGCCAGAGAAGTACACATAGCACCTGTCCTGTGTTTGTGTGGATGTACAACCATCCCCCTGGTTGTGCATGAAGAGGAAGTACATTCACATGAGTATGCTAATTGAAGGGCCGAAACAACTAGGGAACGAGATCAATCTGTATCTGGGGCTGCTGAAAGAGGAGCTAGACACGCTGTGGAAAACGCCAGCCAATACGTGGGACGCCACAGAGAAAGAATATTTCCCTATGAGAGCTGCACTGCTCACGACGGTGCACGACTATCTCAGTTACGGATATCTCGCAGGGCAGGTGGTCCACGGATTTTCTAGATGCGCTAGGTGCATGGATGACACAATGTATCGCCTGCTAGATAGAGATCCCGGGTCTTCGAAAACCGTGTTCATGGGACATCGAAGGTGGCTTTGCGACGATGACCCGTGGAGAAAACGCAAGGATCTGTTCGATGGTGAAACCGAACCCCAAAGACGCCCGCGTACGAGGAGCGGCGAGGAAATAGACGAGCTACTAAAAAATTGGAAAGATTGCCCACTACCGGGAAAGAAGCAAAAGGTGCCAGAGCCAGGAAAGAAGTGAAAGGCGCCAGAGCCACTTCTGAAGGTATGGAAAACGATGTCTGTTTTCTAGGACTTGCCATACTGGAAGATCCACCGTGTGCCTCACAGCCTTTATGTCATGCATATCACGAAGAACGAGTGCGAGAGTCTGCTTGTTACCCTGCTCAACATGCCAGAGAGGACCAAAGATGGGCCAAAAGCAAGGGCAGACTTGAAATCAATGGGCATCAGGGAGGAGCTTCACGCTAATGATGATGATGATGATGATGATGATGATGATGATGATGATGAGGCGAAGCAGGACACAGAAAGTCCTCTCAAAGGAAAAAAGGCCAAGAAGACCGGAAATGACTACCCTCCCGCGTGCTTCGCTCTAAGTCAGGAGGAGATCGAGCAGTTTTTCACCTGCCTCGTAGGAGTAAAACTTCCTGACGGTTACGCGTGGAAGATAAGCAGATACCTAGACCAGCGAAGCAGAAGTTCAGAGGGATGAAGTCTCACGACTGTCACGTGCTGATGACGCAGATACTTCCAGTTGCAATCCATGGGATCATGGACGCGCACGTCCATGAAACGCTATTTGGCCTATGCAACTTCTTCGACGTCATCTCTCGGAAGTCGGTTGCCGTGAGGCAACTCAGAAGGCTCCAGGAAGAGATTGTGGTGATACTATGCGAGCTTGAGATGTACTTCCCGCCCGCATTCTTCGACATTATGGTGCATCTGCTAGTCCATATCATGGAGGATATCATCCAACTCGGGCCGACGTTCCTGCACAGTATGATGTCATTCGAAAGGATGAATGGTTTCATCAAAGGATACATTCGCAACATGTCACGTCCAGAGGGAAGCATAGCCAGGGGCTTTCTGACCGAAGAGTGCATCTCCTACTGCACGAATTATCTAGGCATCGAGAACCCCGTTGGTCTGCCCGTCAACAGGCACCTCGGCAGGCTCGCTGGATGGGGTCACCGTGAGGGTCGCTGCGAAATGCATGTCGATTTCGAGGGTCGACTCGCTGACTTTGAAAGAGCAAACCTAGTCACGCTATAACACATAGACGTGGTCGATCTTTGGGTGGTAGAGCACAAAACCTTTATTAAGAAGACGTACAATGACCAAGGCCAACAGAGGATGGACGGAGATATAATCGAATAGCACAACTCATGTTTCACGCGTTGGTTCAAGCAGAAGCTTTTGTCTTACCCTTTACATGAGGATTCTTCCGCGGAAGAACAACTCATATTTGCCTTGTCACAGGGCGCCGAGCACAACCTGATGACCTATGAGGCGTATGATATCAACGGCTACACATTCTACACCGAGGACGAGGACATGAAGAGCGATGGTTATCATAACTCCGGGGTAACGATGGAATCCTACACCGGTAACGACAAGGATAGCTACTACGGAAGGATCGAGGAGATCTGGGAGCTGAGCTACGCTGGAGAGAAGGTCCCGATGTTCCGTGTCAGATGGGCCAAGAGCGTCCTAAAAGAAGACCAGTATTTCACCACCATGGTTATACCCGAAGCCAAATCCAAGAACGCGGGTGCAAGCGCCGCGCAGAAATGCCGGAGCGCCGCGCAGAAATCGCGGCAGCGGTCGGTGCCACAGACCTTCGTTCCCAAGCTCTCTTTGCGATGGGCCAATCCCCGAGTTCTCTGGAGCCATGCTCCGAGGAGGAGAAAGCCGATCCAATGTTCATGGCATAGGTCACGCCACAGAAGGCCCCCGATGCGTATGAGACGATCGATGTCGACTTCGTGTCAGCGTCCAGGTCACCCATGCTGCAGGCAAACCAGTGGTTCAACCTGGCGATAGTAAAGGAGGACCGTGAGGCGGTGGCTCAACTTGACGCGGAGCATGCGCATGCCGCTGCCATTGAGGCTCTCCTACAGGAGGAACCGGATGTCGTGGATGTGAACTGGGCGGCGGAGCCTAACTTGACGCAGAGGGCGCGGATGCCGCTGCCATCGAGGCCCTCCTACAGGCGGAACCGGACGTCCTGGACTTGAAACGGGCGGCGGAGGCTCAACTCGATGCGGAGCGCATGGATGCCATTGCCATCAAGGCCCTCCTGCAGGCGGAACCGGACGTCCTGGACTTGAACCGTGCGGCAGAGGCTCAACTTGACGCGGAGTGCATGGATGCCGCTGCCATCGAGGCCCCCCTGCGGGCGGAACCAGACATCAAGGACTTGAACCGGGCGGTGCTCTCGCCCGTGCAGAGCGCTCGCACACTCCGCGTGAATGAGTAGATGGAGGCCGAGGACAACCACGATGCAGAGACACACGTCGGCAGCTACCTGGTTCGCACCGGCAGCCAAAGACGGCGAGGTTGTCTCGTTCCGCGAGCAGTGATAGTTTTTCTTTATGTTGTTGTTTTTAGGGATCTTTTGTTGTGTAAAAACATATATTTATGCAAGTCGCCTGACTTTCATCTTTTGGGCCAGTTGACCATTTCAGGCGGTTGGATGAATATTCTACGTCTCCTAACCCTTCTTCCTCACCTCTTCTTCTTCCCCAACAGACCACCGCACGGGTGTCGGTGTCAAAACCGGCTGATCTCAGGTAGGGGGTCCCGAACTATGCGTCTGAGGATCGAAGGTAACAGGAGGCAGGGACACGATGTTTACCAAGGTTTGGGCCCTCTTGATGGAGGTAATACCCTACTTACTGGTTGATTGACTTCGATGAGTATTGGGGTTACAAGAGTTGATCTACCTCGAGATCGTAATGGCTAAACCCTAGTTGTCTAGCATGTATGATTGTGATTGCCTCTATGGACTAAACCCTCCGGTTTATATAGACATCGACGGGACCTAGGGTTATAATAAGTCGGTGTACAGAGAAAGGAATCTTCATATCCGAACGCCAAGCTTGCCATCACGACAGGGAGAGTCCTATCCGGACACCGGGGATGTCTTCTATCTTGTATCTTCACAGCCCACCAGTCCGGCCCACGTCACATGGCCTGGACGCCCGGAGACCCCCTAATCCAGGACTCCCTCGGTAGCCCCTGAATCAGGCTTCAATGACAATATGTCCGGCGTGCAGATTGCCTTCGGAATTGCAAGGCGGGTTCCTCCTCCAAACTCTTCAAAGTAATTTGATCAAAAGAACTATATCCGGCTCTTCGACGACGACGCAACATCTGGCTTCTATATCTTTGCTTTCACATTAAATATAATACCCTTTGGCTTCCATGCCACCGTCGCCTCGGCTTCCATGTGTCAATTGAATGTGAAAAGTCCCGGTGTTTTTTGCAAATAACCCCTCGACCGGGCGGGAAAATGCCTATATAGAGAGATTGGGTCTCGGCAACCATCCCCCACCACGCAGAAATCCTCAGAACCAGCCAAAGGAAAATCGCCCAAACATGGCCAGCGCTCCAAGCTCCTCCTCGCGACCCAAAGGCCCTCAAAAAGGCGACTGGGAAAGTTTTTCGGTATCCCATGCCCATCTGAGCAAACTTCAGATGTAGGGGTACCTTCCTCCCGCGGATCTAGTCTCCATTCGGGACGGATTAACTTCCATCGACGGCAAAGCTTTGGCGGAGAATTTCCCCAATCCTTCTAAAGAAGAGCGGGTGTGCTTTGTTTCCTTCCTCTTGAGAGGCGTAGGATTCCCTATTCACCCTTTCCTCAGAGGTCTTCTGGAGTATTACGACCTTCAACTGCACAATCTGACATCGGGCTCCATCTTGCATATCGCAGGTTTCATTGCTCTTTGCGAGCTGTTCCTGGGCTGCAAGGCCCATTTTGAGCTATGGCGTAAGTTTTTCTGCCTCTTCCCCTGCTCCCAAAAGGGATCCATATTCGAGGTGGGAGGTGTAGAAGTATGG
Organism: Triticum urartu; assembly: GCF_003073215.2. NCBI lineage: Eukaryota > Viridiplantae > Streptophyta > Magnoliopsida > Poales > Poaceae > Triticum > Triticum urartu. The sequence continues at coordinate 184,144,159 of NC_053028.1, read as the reverse complement.
CATATAGCCGGGAAAGGATACATGTCCGGCACTCCAAAGAAGGCATCCGAGTAGTGGCCCTCGGAGTGGTTTTATATTGAATACATCATTCTTCTGAACCCAATCCATCGCGGTCTTCCCGAATTCTCCAGTGCTCCTTTAAATAAGTGTGCCAGCTAGCGTCCCCGAGGCCTTGAAGAAGAAGACAACGCAGAGGTATCGAAACTAGCAGGCAAGATCAGAGCGCTCACCAACTCCAGGCTATCTATAATTGAGGTAATGGCAATTTCCATAACCCGGTGTGTTCAACCACTTCAATCTAGAGGTTTCCACATGTGGAATTATAACACGGAGGACGATGCATCCCATTGCTTGCGCTAAGGTCCGGATAATTTTGCCGCTCTGGCTGCCATCCTAGCCGATCTATACAAAGGGGAGAAGGAAGACTTCGCTCGTTTAACATGTCGGGAAGGCTTTTCCATGTACAACCCTATTCCTTGGGTGAGTTTTTCAATTATTGGCCTTACTTAGCCCTTTCACATAGCTTATGCTGGTCGGATTTAGTCTGGCTGCTTATGACAGGAATGGAGAAGGATCGTCGAGGGGATTTACAGCCCTGCTCCGCAGCCGAAGAACCATATTTGGGACCTAGATCCCGGATATGAAGAAGATCTAGACATATTCATAGAACTTAAGGAGGGTGTTTTTTATCAGGCGAGCTATGATGGCACGGAAGTAGCCACTATAGCCAATTACCACGGCCTGCTCCCTACCTCCCAGGTAAGTACTCAAGAGACATCTTCTCCAAAAGAGTTTTCTCATTGTGCCTTACCCACTGCACTGTCTCATGCTCGGAAGGGGCGGCGCTCGTCTCGCTGAGCTGTACCCAAGGTGTCTTCAAAGAAGGCGACACCTGCACGGGGCGAATCTTTGAAAATAAAGGCGAACAGTGACAACTCCGGGCTCCCGCCTTCACAAAAGAGGTATAGCCTTTGACATGCATTTGGTGGGTAGACCGAGTTGTGATATTTCCCACTAGACCTTTTTCAGGAAGAGCATACGCCGGACTATATACGGGGACCTCGCCGGCCATGTTTCCGGCAATCCGACCCCAGACCCTGCCGTAAGGACTAGGGTTGACACGGGCAAAATTTTGGACTATGAACTCCAAGAAGATTCGGATGATGTATCGGTCACTAATTCTGAAGTGGAAAATGCAATGAATCATCGTCGGCGGAAAGAAGCCATGCGTGATCCCAGTTTTACCGCAAAGGCGTTTCATGCCCTCAACTCTGCAGATGCATATATCCGAGCTGCTCGGGACGGGCTTGCTGGAGCCACACACCAGCTTTCAAAGGATATGCGGGTAAGAGCTTTTCGTAGATTCAATAATCATGTGCTAGTAGCCCCCAAGACTTGAAGCAGTTCGGACCAACTAATTTAAGGATCATTGTATGATTAGGCCCTTATGGAGAAGAACGACATGCTATCCAAGGAGCTTGAAAAGTGTCAAACCCAGCTCAATGTTGTTACTGCTGAATTGGAGGAATCCAAGAAGGCACCAACTGGTAAGGTCAATTACTATCCAGAAAATATGATTCTACGCCAGCAATGTTTTTGACATACACACTGTTCTTGTTGGTGTCGGCAGGGTCACCGGATTCGCTGGAGGATAGGCTGAAAGCCGTGCAGGCGGATAAACAGCATGCCGAAAGGCAAGAAGCCGCTGGTCAATGTATATTGACACGGACCAGGGATGAGAAGAACAAGCTATGTGATGCCAACATCAAGCAAGCCGAGGAGCTCAAAGACGTAAGAGCCCAGCTGTCAGATGCCTTGAAAGAGAATCGATTGCTGAAAGGCGGCATAGTTAGTATGTCCCTGATCTTTAACTTTCATAAGATTCCTTGATGGAAAAAATTATTTGACAAGATTTGTTCCTGTAGGTTTTTTAACTGGGAGGCCCGAAGGAGAAGTGTCCGGATTTCAAGGTGACTTGCTACAAGAGCTATCCAAATTGCACGTGAGAGCTCGAAAAGCACTGAGGAATATGGCTAAGGATTTATGGCCATCCGATTCCCCTCCTGGGCTGATGATTAGTGAGCTCACGGAACTATTCAAAGGAGCTCGTCTTCGTTTTGATCTGTAGAAGGCATTGGTGTGTTGAGAAGGTGCACGAGGGGCTTGGGCCATGGTGAAAACACGGTATACCAGACTTGATCCAAATCATACGGCCTGGGTCGGACCCCGGGAGCCAGACGGGCAAGAAATTCCGGTTAGCTTGGTGTATGATCAAGTAAGGATAGCTGCCAAATTTTCACAGCAGGACTGTAAACTAGACAGGCTGATAGATGGCATAGATAAGGAGTAGGCGTGTAATTGTATGTGACAATACACTTTATCAGCAAATTTATCTCTGGTCGAATTGTAAAAGATTGGCATAGCCGACTTTTCGATTCAGCCTCCAAAACCAAAGGGTGGAGTGTTTCCAAATAGTATACTAGTAGAAAACACCAAGTACGTTCGGGAACAGGCGATCCAGTCATAATTCTTAAACAGGCAAGCTATAGTCGAGGAGTTATGTTATATTACTTTTAATATGTAAGAAACATCTTCCAGGAAGAATAGTTCCGTTAAGGGTTCCTCTACCTGGGCGGCATGCATGTAGGCATGACTAGGCTGTAGAGCGAGAGAATCACAGGCGTTCTATGTACTTTTGTAAGTTTATAGTGCTATAAAGGCAGTTCGTCATTTGTCCGCCGACCAGTTGTTCCCTTAAGACACTAGCTTTCGGCTTCACCCGTCTGAGGTACATGTCCGGATGACCCGGTTGTTACAATCGCAGAGGTTCTCCCTTTATGCCCTAGCCGAGCAATCAGGAATGTAGGGCATAAGCACAGGAGCCAGGCAACCCATCTTGGCAAAAACACATATGAGTAAGCAATACATATTTGTAACAGCATGCTTTTTGGCCCTTTTTTGAATTATTGGTTTTTGCTCTGTTTTTCTTTTTGGAGTGGTTATGTGACCTTGTCACCCTGGGAATCATCATAATTTCCTCTCCCGAGTGACTCATCAGTCTCAAATCTTTCCCAAGATCATGCCATTTCCATTCTAGCCCAACTCCATAATTCTTTTGTTGGGGAAATTTCCTTTTCTATTAAAGGAATAACCTCAAGTGCCCTAGGCTGTGAAGCAACCTATATTTTTGTCATGACAAAAATTTCCAAATAATTATCATAATTTATTTGGGTCATATGTTGCTAAAATATGCCCAAACTTTCCTGTCCTAGCCCAAGAATAATTCCCCAAAAATTATTCTTCATTTCTGTCCAGTGTGGCTTTCTGTGAAGGAACTGCCACCTATCCTTTCCTGATTGCTCCCAAACTTTTTGGGAATGATATATCATCCAAATCATTACCTCATAAACAAAATTCAACTTTATTTTCCTAGCAAATCTTCCACGGCAATTTTTCAAACTTTCTGTCAGACAGAGGACATTATGAAGGAAGTACTAGCTATGAGTATCCAAATGAGTTGAAATTTTGCACACTCCTTCATGTGCTCATATTAACCCCCTCCTCCAAATTTAAGCTCCATCCCTTGATATATGTGAGCACAGGATCAAATATTTGCTTCTGTCAATATTTTTAGGTTGTGAAGCAAGTATATTTTATATTGCTTCACTTTGGCTGAAAATTTGCCAGATCATTCTCATAACTACAAAACCTCTCTCCACCAATTTTGGGACCAATTCATCAAGCCCATATTCCTCTAGAATTTTTGCAAGTTTCTAGACAGAGAGAATAGCTGTGAAGGAAGTACCATTTTGGCTTGTCTACTTGGTATGAAATTTTTACAGCATTTTTATATGTCCATACCATCAAGCCTTGCCAAATTTTAGCTCAAGTTGATACACCATGTGAGTGCATCATCTTGATCTTGATTCTGGACCAAATATGTAGTTGTGAAGCAACTATTATGTATCCTGGTCCATTTCTCTTCAAACTCTCCAGGATCATAGTCCTTCCGTAGCTAATACTCCCAGACGGCTCCATTTGACCCAATAAAATCCCTAGTGGTCAGCAGTGCATAGCCAAACTTGATACAGAAAACTTCAGACAATCACTTACACATCACCTTGGCTTCATTTGATGCCCCATCAACTCCCACAGCACCTATGATGGAAAGAAAACACTATGGAAAATGTTTCCCTGCCTCTTGCGTCCCCTCCTTGCTGGGCGTAGTGGTGACCGCGTCATTTGCAGCTCTGTGCACGCGCTCTGGCAGCGTTTGCCACGCTCTGGGCGTCGGGACGCGCTGGCCAGCTCTGCCTCGACGGTTTTCTCGCGTCCGAGTGTGCCGACCTGACTTCGCTTTCTTCTCCCGTCGCTCTCATGTCCCTGCCCCCTCTCGAAGCCTCCTCACCGGAGCTAGACGTCGTGCGCCCACGGACGTACAGTGGCCGACAGGGCCTTAAATGCGCTTGTCTCTTCTTCCACTGCTGCCCCTTGGCGTTGCCCTACTCCATGACATTTGTACGCTCCTCCTTGTCGTAATCTCACCCCTCCCCATGACTACTGAGCACGCCAGAGCGTTGGCTGGACTCGAGCAGCGGCAACCGGCTCGGGAGACTTCGGCCGCGCCTATTTAAGGCCTCCCCGACCACGTCTCACTTCACCACTCGACCTCACTCACTCTACTACCCCTCCCTAGCCACTTCCCCGAGCCTCTGGAGCTGTCCCTGCACGCCGTCACCGCCATGGCCGCCACGGCCACCCTCCTAATTGGCTCAAGCCCGAGCCCCTCTCCTGATTCCTCCTCCAATAGTAGACCTACCAGACCCCGACGAACCTCCCCAGCCTATCCTCTCTTCGCCGAAGCACCCGTGGTCGCGAGCCCGTCAGCACCCGAAGCTCCCTTCCGCCGCGGCCAATGCTCAGTCGTTTTCCGAGCTCCCGGCAGCTGCTGTGGCTGGGGATGCATCTGCCTCGTCGCCCTGACCCATAGGTAGGCCAGGCACCGCCGGAGATGGCCGGTAGCTCCGGCTATCGCCGTCGGGCGCCGGCTCTGCCACGGCTAGGAACGGGCGAGCGCGATGAAGACGATGACCAGGGGCAAGCGAGGTGACCTGTAGGCGGGCCCCGCACGTCAGCCACCCAGGGGTTGACCTGGACCGCTGACCTGGCGTAAGTGGAGACGCCCTGCGGTGAGTACATTTTCATATTTTGAAAGCGTACTTCGCCGTGCGTTTAGAGAGTAATACGTTTTCGTTTTCTGAAAACATACTTTGTTTCCCTTCGGTCAGTAATATGCTTTCGTTTCTCTGAAAACGTATTTGTCCTTAGTGCGCTTTCTGTTTTAACCGCCAGGGGCCTGTCTGTGAATGTTTATTTTACAGATTAGTCCCTTTCATTCAATCGGCTGTATCTTTTCAACCACAACTCCGATTGAGGTTATTCCAGAGCCCACTTCTTCGTATCATCGAGCCCGTTATGTTGGTATAATTTTCACTATGGTTTGACATTCTAAAAATGACCATTATGCCCTTGCACCAAATCAGCCCCCATTGCGAGAGAACGGTTTCTGGCGATTCTTTCCGCGAGCTTCTCGCACTTCTTCCCGATGAATCCTTCTACCCCAGGCAAGCCACACCCTCCATTTGCATGACTGCAGTGCAGTGACATGGTTTAAATTATTTGCACTGGTTTAAAATATTGTTTTAGCTACTTGTGATTTGTTCATGGCATTTCTCGGAGTATTGTTTGATCTTGCAGTGACATGTTATGATTATTTTCGTGTTGAAATCTGGAATGATATTTTGGGGTATTACTTTGGATGTCATGTTGCCTTTAGATTACTAGTGGCTAGTATTATTTTCATCATGATGCTAGTTGATATTATGCTTTGGAGTATGATTTCGGAGATGATGCTTGCATGTGGATATTAGTTGGATAGCTTGTTCTTGCTATTGGAGTAGTAGTATTATCGTTCTTGGATTCAACATGATAGTAGTGTTATGCTTTCCTCGGAGTAGTTCGATATGTTGATATTATGCTTTGGTTTATTTGTTGGATATAGCAATGACTTGGATTATAGGTGGATAGATGATACTGGAGTACCAGTCATCACTGTTATATTTTGGGGATAAATTTCGTCATTAAGTTGGTCAGGTGCCACTGAAACGGGCTTTTTTCCAGTGCAACCACATTTGCCTTTATGGGAAGGCCCTAATGCGGTCTATTGTCATGTCTCTCGCCGGTGCCCCCAACGAGGGAAGGTTATGGGCGTGCATTACCGTGGCCCTGTAAGCAAACATAACCTTGTGTGCCCATGTTGGTTTGAGCGCTCTTGTCCCCGTTTTGGACCGTTTTTGTTTTGCCACGACTGTGGCTGTTGATGCCTTTGGTAGGCATGGGGCCACCAGGACTAAACCCTGAGAGGGTGTTGGTCGGAGTGGCCAGGAGATGTCATGGCAGTAGGTCAGTTTTGTCAGAAAATCGTTGGTCCACCCGAATGGGAGTGCGAGGCCAGGGATTTTGTGGTTCGGGTAAAGTGTGCTACCTCTGTAGAGTGTGTGTGTGTTTAATCTATCGATGGCCGCGTCCTCAGTCATGGGCATAAGTTCGTACTAGGTCACACCGTTCGATCAACAATCAAATGACGAAATGACTAATAGGTGATTTATATGTGATATATTTGAGCAGTAACAGTTTGGCAGGATGCATACGATGATGTTGGGATGATCTCGAGGATGATCATTCAGTTTGTCAGTTGGTCACGAGGTGATCACGGGGATGTTTTGATCACGAGGTGATCAGGTGGATCATGAGGTGATCGAGATGGTATATTGCTTGGACAGATAGCCAAGAGTGAGATGGTTATTGAGACCTGAGATGGTGGTTTATCAGTATCGTAGTAGTTTCATATCATGCTTGGTAGGTTCTTTCACATCATGGTAGTTGTTAATTAATTAATCATGCTATGTCATTGTCTTGCCTTGATGTTTTTGGTTGTTGTGAACTTGCAAGTACATTCAATGTACTGACCTGTCATCTCATGCCAGATTGCAGGTGATGCCTTGTTTGATTGATTGGTTGTCGAGGTTACCGCACGTGCGAGCTAGATCGTGTCCCAGCCAATGTCCCTGCGGAGTGGAGTTCACCACCTTCGTCGTTGTTCCACCGCTAGAGGTATTCCACTGCTACGAGTTGTTCCGCTGCTAGCATGGAGCAAGTGTAGTATCGCAGGCATAGTGTCGCCATGCTGATGTGATCCTTTGTAACATCAGACACTTGTATCATTATCCTTTGTAATAAGAGCTGATTTGTGCTATGATGAGTAGTGCCGTATTCCAGAAGACTTCTCCTCGATCTCTGGGCTGGAATATGGGGAGTCCCGGTTTCTCTGAGCCAGGGTGTCACAATATCTATATGGTGAGCCTTATGCTCGAGATAATAAAGAGATTCTATTTGAGGGAAGCCCCCAGTTATAGTGGGGTGAGTACATTCAACGATGTATTCTGCATGAGTGTGCGGCTTGACCCAAACACACGGTAGAAATCATAAACCCAAGGAAAAGAAGAAAGAGAAAAAGGTAACGAACAAAGTGCCCAGAATTAGGCGTAGAATCTTCGAAGTCTGGCAACGTTCCATGGGTTCATCTCTAAGCGATTGCCCGATGCATTACGAAGGCGATAAGCTCCTCAAGTGAGAACTTCATCTATAATGAAGGGACCCTCCCATTTGGGCTTGAGCTTGTCCTTTTTCTTCTCTGGTAGGCGTAGAACGAGTTCACCGACATTATAAGTCTTGGCCCGCACTTCTATGCTTTGGTATCTTCGAGCTTCCTGTTGGTAGCATGTGTAACGAGCTTTGGCGACATCGCGCTCCTCTTCCAGGCCATCTAAGTCATGTTGCTGATCGAGCTCGGCTTCTCTCTCTTCATACATGCGCACTCGAGGTGAGTCATGAATGATATTGCAGGGCAAGATGGCTCTACGTCGTACACCATGAAGAACGGTATGTACCCGGTCGTGCGTTTGGGTATGGTCCACAGTCCCCAGAGTACAGAGTCGAGCTCCTCAACCCCGTGTTTATCTGAATCCTTTAAGGATCGCACTAGTCTGGGTTTAATGCCGCTCATTATCAGGTCGTTGGCCTGCTCGACTTGACCGTTTGTTTGAGGGTGGTATACGGAGGCGTAATCGAGCTTGATGCCCAGATTAGCACACCATGTTTTTACCTCGTCGGTTGTGAATTTAGAGTCCTTGTCGGTGATGACGTTGTGTGGGACACCATAATAGTGGACCACACCGGATATAAAATCAATCACTGGTCTGGCTTCCGCCGTTTTAACTGGTTTGGCCTCTATCCACTTAGTGAATTTATCTACCATAACCAGCAGGTATTTTTTTCTTATGGCTTCCCCCCTTAAGGGCTCCGACCATGTCAAGCCCCAGGCCGCAAAAGGCCAAGTAATGGGGATTGTTCGTAGGGCGGTGGGTGGCATATGGTTTTGATTAGTGAAAAGCTGGCATCCTACACAACATTGACTGAGGTCTTGTGCATCTGCTCAGGCTATAGGCCAGAAGAACCTAGTACGGAAGGCCTTACTTACAAGGGCCCGAGCTGCGACGTGATGGCCGCCAAGACCAGAGTGGATTTCAGCCAAGAGTTGCTGCCCTTCTTCTTCAGAGATACATCTTTGAAGGACTCTGGTAGTAATTTTCTTGTAGAGTTCCCCTTCGTGAACCTTATAGGCTTTCGAACATCGAACGATGCGACGAGCCTCATTTTGGTCCTCAGGGAGCTCCCGCCTATTAAGGTATGCTAGGAAGGGTTCAGTCCATGGAGCAATTACCGCCATGATTTCATGGGCGGAGGGTGTTGGTTCTGTGACCAAGCCCCCGATGATGTCTGAGTCATGTTCGGCATCTGGGGGCGTGTTCGGCACCGGACTATTGTTTCCGCTCTCTTCCTGCCATACCATGGATGGCTTGAAGAGCCATTCTACGAAGGTGTTGGGCGGGATGGGGTCGTGCTTAGCGCCCATTCGAGCAAGGATGTCCGCTGCTTGGTTACTGTCTCAGGACACGTGATGGAACTCGAGCCCCTCGAAACGAGCTCATATTTTGAGCACGACATTGCGGTAAGCTGCCATCTTTGGATCTTTTGAATCAAAATCTCCATTTATTTGGGATATGGAGAGATTTGAATCCCCTCGCACCTCAAGGCATTGTATGCCCATAGAAACAGCCATCTCGAGACCATGCAGTAGGGCCTCATATTCGGCTGTGTTATTGGAGTCCGTATACATGATTTGCAATACGTAACGGATTGTGTCCCCTATAGGGGATGTTAGGACGACACTGGCCCCTAATCCGGCTAACATTTTTGAGCCGTCAAAGTACATCACCCAGTTGGAGTATGTGTCATACTCTTTAGGTAGTTCGGCTTCTGTCCATTCGGCGACAAAGTCGGCCAACACCAGAGATTTAATTGCTCGGCGTGGTTTATATGTTATCTCAAATGGTAGGAGCTCAATGGCCCATTTTGCAATGCGGCCGATGGCATCGCGATTGTTTATGATGTCATTGAGTGGTACCTCGGAGGCCACCGTGATCGAGCACTCTTGAAAGTAGTGTCACAGCTTCCGAGATGCCATAAAAACCGCATACGCTATCTTTTGGTAGTGCTGGTATCAGGATTTGCACGGTGTGAGAACCGCGGATACGTAGTATACGGGTTTTTGGATTGGGAATTTATGTCCCTCTTCCTCTTGTTCGACGACGAGTATCGTGCTTACCACCTGGTGAGATGCAGATATATATAGTAGCATAGGTTCACCAATGTTAGGTGCAATAAGGATTGGATTGCTTGCTAGCAGAGTTTTTATTTCTGCCAACCCAGCTGTTGACGCATCCGTCCACTCGAAGTGGTTGGTACGCCAAAGCAGGCGATATAGCGGCAGAGCCTTCTCTCCCAATATGGAGATAAAGTGGCTTAACGCTGCCACGCACCCAGCTAATTTTTGGACCTGTTTTAGGTCTGTTGGTGTGGCCAACTGTGACAAGGCTCAGATTTTCGCTGGGTTTGCTTCGATTCCCCTTTTGGAAACGATGAACCCGAGCAACTTTCTGGCCGGAAAGCCGAAAACGCATTTTTCTGGATTGAGCTGTATGTCATGTGCTTGGAGGTTGTCGAACATGAGACGTAAGTCATCTACCGGTGATTTGACGTGCTTGGTTTTGATGACTACATCATCTACATATACCTCCACTGTCTTGCCAATTTGTTTTTCCAGGCATGTTTGAATCATGCATTGGTAGGTGGCGCCGGTGTTCTTGAGTCCGAAAGGCATAGTGTTAAAGCAGAAAGGCCCATACTGAGTGATAAATGTCGTTGTGGCTTGATCGGATTCCTTCATCTTAATCTAATGGTATCCGGAGTATGCATCGAGGAAACACAGTGAATCGTGTCATGCGGTTGCATCAATGATTTGGTCAATGCGGGGCAGTGGGAAGGGGTCCTTAGGGTAAGCTTTACTAAGGTCCTTAAAATCAACATAAAGGCGCCAGGATTTGTCCTTCTTTGGTACCATGACCAGGTTTTCTAGCCACTCCGGGTGTTTTAGTCCTCGAATAAACCCGGCTTCAAGTAGTTTTTCTAGCTCCTCCCCCATAGCTTGCCGCTTTGGTTCGGAAAATCGCCATAGAGCTTGCTTAACTGGCTTGAACCCCTTTCTTATATTGAGGCTGTGTTCGGCCAGTCTGCACAGGATTCCTGGCATATCTGAAGGGTGCCAGGCAAAAATGTCCCAATTCTCACGCGGCAATGCTCTTAGAGCGGTATCGACTGTCGGATCAAGCTATGCCCCAATGGCTGCTGTTTTGTTTGGATCCGTTGGGGGGACTTGGAATTTGATTATTTCATATGCTGGCTTGAAAGAAGTGGATTTAGGTCTTTTATCCAGAACTACGTCGTCCCTATCCATTGTGGTGCGCAGAGCGGCAAGCTCCTCGGCCGCGAGGACCTCGAACAGTGCCTCGAGGGCCATGGATGCAGGTTTTTTTGGGCACGGGGTGCTATGTCCGGAGCAATGGTGACAGTGATAACTCCGTTGGTCCCGGGCATTTTGAGTTTCATATACCCGTAATGGGGTATGGCTTGAAAGCGTGTGAAAGCATCTCGCCCTAACAGGGCATGATATCCACTGTTGAAAGGTGCCACCTAGAAGATTAATTCTTCGGACCTGTAGTTCTCAAGTGTGATGAATACCATCAATTTTTCTTTTTCCCGAACACCGTGCTTCTCGGCTGGGGATAATACCTCTAAAGGTTATGCTGCTCTGCTTGATGTGGCTCTTGTCTATTTGCATTTTGTCGAGCGTGTCCTCATAGATGAGGTTTAATCTGCTGCCCCCGTCCATGAGCAGTTTAGTAAGACAAAAGCCATCCACAATTGGATTTAGAACTAAGGCGACTGGTTCTCAGACAGATCAGGCTCATGGTTCGTCGGTGGCATTGAAAGTTATCGCCATGTCATTCCAAGGGTTTATTGCGGCTACTTGGTTAACTTTGGCGAGGTCACGGAGCGCCCTTTTACGTCGGTTATTTGAAGAAAAGGTCTCAAAGATCGTAAACACATTTAGACCATTACCCCCAGGGGGGTACCTTACTGGGGTGGTGTTGGTGAGGATAGCCTCGCCGCTTTTAGCCACCTGCCAAAGTATCCAACATGCCCGAAGGTTATGTGTTGGCTCCGAATTTGGCATCATATGTATCTAGCAAGGCATGTCGACCATTCATCAAGGACAGTCCTATGTCCTGTTAAGGGTTTAATTTTCCTGTCCACTAAGCGATGATCAGGTGCCCCGCGAGGGTGCATCCGCTTTGCTCGGCCGATGGGTGGATTAAAGGCCGGTGGTTCCCATCGAGCTTCCTGGTCCTTCCAGGCGCTTTCCATTGTGTAGTACTTCTATACTATGTGTGTCAAATCTACGAAGTGCAGTATGCGGCATCGGTTGAGGGTGTTGATGATCCTTTCGTCCATACAGTTGCGGCAAAAGACTGATACCACATCATCGTCGCTGCAATCTTTAATCTTGTTTTTAACAAGTAGGAGTCTAGCCAAAAAGTGATGGACTGTTTCCTGAGGTTATTGTCGTACATACATGAAGTCGTACATGTCCGGGGACCAGAATTGCTAGGAGAGTATTGATTGTGGTGGGTGGGTGGGTTTAAATCCGAACCCTGACCCATCGGGGAATCCAGATTTTGCAAAATCTCTGAGGTGATTGGCCCAGGATCCAGAGTGTCCTAGGGGTTCTTAGGCTCGACGCCTGATTCTCTGTTCGGAGGACAGATGGTCTCTTCCCGAAGATGGGTGTCCGGCTTGCAGGGCTCGTAGATACGAACATAGTTTGTTTTTAGCATAGGAATAGGCATCCACGACTCGCTCTTCCATGACGGTCACCAGGTGGGTGACGGGTGGGGACTTGATTTCCCTCTGATTGGGTTTAAGCCCAATTAGATCATAATCTGTTGTGACCCCCAGGGCGACGATGCGATCTAGTAGTTCGTTTAAAGACGGGATGTCTGTGTCAGTGTCAAAACCGGCGGATCTCGAGTAGGGGGTCCCGAACTGTGCGTCTAAGGCGGATGGTAACAGGAGGCGGGGGACACAATGTTTACCTAGGTTCATGCCCTCTTGATGGAGGTTATACCCTACTTCCTACTTGATTGATCTTGATGATATTAGTATTACAAGAGTTGATCTACCACGAGATCAGAGAGGCTAAACCCTAGAAGCTAGCCTATGATTATGATGGTTCTTGTCCTATGGACTAAACCCTCTCGTTTATATAGACACTAGAGGGGGCTAGGGTTGCACGGAGTTGGTTACAAGGGAGGAGATCTACATATCCGAATTGCCAAGCTTGCCTTCCACGCCAACGAGAGTCCCACCCGGACACGGGACGAAGCCTTCAATCTTGTATCTTCATAGTCCAACAGTCCGGCCAAAGGATATAGTCCGGCTGTCCGGAGACCCCCTTGTCTACGGCTCCCTCAGTAGCCCCTGAACCAGGCTTCAATGACGATGAGTCCGGCGCGCAGATTATCTTCGGCATTGCAAGGCGGGTTCTTCTCCAAATTCCGAATACCTGTTGAGTAGTGTTCGGATTCCCATGAATGTTGCACTCCTTGGCTTCTGCGCCTAATAATGGCTATCCTCCACATGTTGAGCGGATGCGAGAAGTCGGGGCATTTTTACACTTGTCACCCTAACCATGTGAGTAAACCGTCTATTTAAAGAGACGGGGATCCTCAGATCCAGATCACACCATCCTCCCACAGCGAGTATTCATCGGAGAGCGCCCGGAAAAGTCCATCCCATCATGGCCGGCCATCGCAGCTCCTCCTCTCGCTCCCGTAGCCCTAATCCAAGCTTTTGGAAGAAGTGTTCCGTCCCCCACAGCCAATTAGTAGAGTTACAGACCCAGGGGTATCTCCATCCAGCGTATATGGTCCCCGTTCGAGCCGGACTTGCCACTTACAATGGCGGGGAGCAAGCGGAGAGCTTTCCCAACCCATCCATGGGGGAGCGGGTATGCCTTGTCCCTTAAATATTAATGGGGATTGGATTTCCAATCCATCCGGTCCTCCACGGGCTCCTGGAGTTCTACGGCCTCCAGCTGCATAACTTTACTCCCGCCTCCATATTACACATCGCTGGCTACGTCGCCCTTCGCGAGCTATTTTTGGGCTGCGAAGCTCATTTTGAGCTATGGAAGAGGCTATTCTGCCTCGTACCCCATACACAGGAGGGGTCAATATATCAAGTGGGAGGAGCCAAGATATGGCGCATCGCCGGGACCGGATACCTGCCCGGTACTCCGAAGAAGACATCCGAAGACTGGCCTTCGGAGTGGTTTTATATGGAGGACGTCCCCCTTCCGAACCCTATTCGGATGGGCCTTCCTGTGTTCAATAACGCACCTTTTAAGAAACTATGTAGTTGGCGCCCACGGAGCCCCCGGGAGGAAGATAACAGAGAGGTCCTTTACCTGATGGGCCGGAAAAACGCTGGCCAAATCCGGATTGACAATAATCGAGCTTATGTCAATATGTATAATGCGGGGGGTGCAGCCACTTCAATATTGGGGACAACCCAGGTGGCACTTTAATGGAGAAGATGATGCCACCCGCTGCGGTTGTAAGGGACTGGACTCCGTCGCTGCTCTGGCGAAAATACTATCCGATCTATATAAAGGAGAGGAAGAGGAGTTCATCCGCATTAAGCTATGGGATGGATTCTCCATGGACAACCCCCCAAACTGGGTGAGCTGCTACTTTCTACTCCAGACCTTCCCGCATTCTTCGACATAAGTATTTACCTTGCTATTTCATAGCAGGAATAGTGAAAAGTTGTGAGGGAGGTCCACAGCCCGTCTGCAGAACAAGAGGACCCTAACCGGGCCCTCGACCCCGGACTCGAAGAAGACCTGGACACATTTGTGGAGCTCATCGATAGGATGTTCTACCAGTTAAGCTGCAACGGTGCCTTGGTGGCCATCATAGCCAATTATCCTGGACTGCTCCCTGCATCGCATGTAAGTAAAAATGAAGTCCCAACTTCTGAGAAGGATCCCTTTTTTCACACTTGACCTACCGCACACATATGGTGTCTTATAGGGAAGGCCCTCGGGACGCCATGCCGAACCCGCAGTGACTCACCAACGAGGGGCACCGAAGCCGGGTAGGCTTAAAAGGAAGGCAGTCAGGAGTGAGATGTCATCACAGAGGTATGAAAAAGAACCCGGCTCCGTGGTTGTCATCTTTTAAAATATAATAACGTCCATGGTTCCTGGCAGGAAAAACGCTTGCCAGACTATATCCGAAGAGCCTGCTGGCCAAGCCTCCACCAGCCAGGCTCCAGAGTCGAACTTAGAGGCAGACGCTAACATGGGGCCAACACCGGATGTTCCTCCTATAGAGGATGCGGATAGGCCGTCCTCTACGAATTCCGAGGTGGAGAGTGCCATGAATCACATGCGTCGCCAGGCCGTACTCCGCAACGCTTGTTTCTCTTAGGAGGCGTTCGATGCCTTCAACTCAGGAGACGCGTACATATGAGCTGCTCAAAATGGTCTTGCTCGAGCCACGGACCAGTATGTAAAGGATATACGGGTAAGAAAATCTAATAATTATGTATATCAGTAGCCACTGAGACTTGAAACAGTTGGCACAACTGATTTAGGGATCATTGTTTGCGTAGGTTCTTATGGAGAAGAATACCCAGTTGTCTGAAGAGCTGAAGGAGTGCAAAGCCCAGCTACGGGCCGCAGTTGCTACAATGAAGGAGTCTGAGAAGGCCCCATCTAGTAACACTTGTTTCTATCTAAAAGAATGACATGTACCGGTTAGTATGCGGCATGCATGCAAATCTAACAATAAATACTGCAGATGATCCCGGAGTGAATCTGGAGGTCGTGCGAGGGGATGAGAAACATGCTCAACGACAGCTAATGGCTGGCGAGCGCATGCTTACGCAGGTTAGGCAGGAGAAAAATGATCTCCAAGATGCCAATACCCGGTTGGGCGTTGAACTGAAAGATGTTCGGGCCCAGCTTGCTGACTCCGTAAAGGAGAATAAAAGGCTTCGACGCGGCATATTTAGTAAGTTCTTGAACGAAATTTTATAGAGTTCAGCAAACAAACTAGCTAACAGAGTTATATCTATAGGTATGCTGACGGGTCGTCCCGTAGAGGAGATTCCCGGGTCTACG
This sequence comes from Triticum urartu, assembly GCF_003073215.2. Classification (NCBI taxonomy): domain Eukaryota; kingdom Viridiplantae; phylum Streptophyta; class Magnoliopsida; order Poales; family Poaceae; genus Triticum; species Triticum urartu. The sequence goes on along the minus strand of NC_053028.1, from coordinate 184,128,390 downwards.
GGTGATCTTCTGCCAAAGCTCTCACAACTACACGAACAAGTTCGGCAGGTGATGTAGGGCATTGCCCAAGCCTTGTGGCCATCCGCCTCCCTGCCAGGAGGCATGGGGGAGCTTGTAGAGATGCTCAAGGGAGCACGGCGGCGCTTCCGATTATGGAACATATCAGCCTATCGACAAGGTGCAAGGGAAGCCTGGGCCATGGTGAAGACGCGATATACCAAGGCTGACCCAAACCACATGGCCGAGGTTGGACCTGTGGGGTCTGATGGGAAAGAGATCCCCGTCAGTTTGGTGTATGACCAGGTGAAATTAGCCGCAAAGTATTCCCAACAGGATTGTAGGCTAGACAGCCTGTTGGATGATATAGAAGAAGAATTTAGTTAGTCTAAGTGACTGTGTACTTCAAGTGACATATATTGTCCCTAGCCAGATTGTAAATCATTTGTCATGGCGGACCTTTTCGCATCAACCTCCGGACCCGACAGTCCAGAGTGTATCCGAATACCTGCTCGGTTATGTAAAAACCGGGGTACGCATGGAAACCAGGCGTAGGGGTCATAAGTGCTTGAACAGACAAGTACCCAACTAGCTATGTTATATTACATGGATAGTAAGAAACATCTTCCAGGGAGAATAGTTTCGTTAAGGGTTCCTTTCCCTGGGTACGCATGCATTAATGTGCATGTCCGAACTGCGAAAAGAGACACAGGATATAAACATCTAGGGACATGTATTACAATAAATAAAAGTAATCTTTTGTTCACCGACCGAATATTCCCTTAAGGACGCTAGCTTTCGGCTTCACCCAGTCTGAGGTACACATCCGGCTGACCCGGCAGTAACAATTGTAGAGGTGCTCCCCTTATGCCCTAGCCGAATTAACAGGAACATAGGGCATAAACACAAGAGACAGGCAACCCAGCTTGGCCAAAACTTAAGTCATATTGATGCATATAATGGTGAAGAAAAGGTACATGTGGAAAAGTAACACATGTGCGGGGGGGGGGCATAGAGCCCGGAACATAGTTATATTAAGCTTCTATACAAGAAGCCCCCAAGTATAATGAGCACGCCTAGAGTGTCAAGATTGGGTAGTCAAGACACATTTTAACCTTTTAAGGCCGTGAAGAAAAAGGGAAGAAAGAAAGAAATAAAAGACAGATAGCGGATATATAAAAAATTGACAGAGGTAAGGGGACGAACACAGAGTCCGGCACTAGGCATAGAACCTTCGGAGTCTGGCTGCGTTCCATGGGTTTGGCTCGAGTCGATTGTCCGATGCATCCCGCAGACGGTACGCTCCACTGGTCAGAACTTTTTCAATAATGATGGGACCTCCCCATTTGGGGTTGAGCTTGTTCTTTTGCTTCTCCGTTAGGCGTAGAACGAGTTCGCCAACGTTATAAGTTTTGGCCCGTACTTCTCTGCTTTGATACCACCGAGCCTGTTGCTGATAAAATGCGGAGCGGGCTTTTGCCACATCACGCTCCTCCTCCAGGGCGTCCAAACTATCTTGCCGATCAAGCTCGGCTTCTTTCTCTTCGTACATGCGCACTCGAGGTGAGTCATGAATGATGTCGCCGGCAGTACTGCCTCAGCGCCGTACACCATAAAGAACCGTGTGTATCCGGTAGTGCGATTCGGCGTGGTCCGCAACCCCCATAGTACGGAGTCAAGCTCCTCCACCCAGTGTGTATCTGATTGCTTCAAGGATCGCACTAATCTGTGTTAAATGCCGCTCATGATAAGACCATTTGCTCGCTCGACTTGACCGTTAGTTTGCGGGTGATAGACAGAGGCATAATCGAGCTTAATGCCCATGTTGCTGCACCAAGTTTTTACATTGCCGGCTGTAAAGTTCGAGCCTTTATCGGTGATGATGTTGTGGGGGACGCCGTAATGGTGTACAACCCCGGATATGAAGTCTATCACTGGTCCGGACTCGGCCGTTTTAACTCGTTTGGCTTCTATCCATTTGGTCAATTTATCCACCATGACCAATAGGTATTTTTTCTTATGGCTTCCCCCTTTAAGGGGTCTGACCATATCAAGCCCCCAGACTGCAAAGGGCCAAGTAATGGGGATTGTTTGGAGAGCGGTAGGTGGCATATGGCTTTGGTTTGCAAAAAGCTGGCAACCGATGCAACATTGAACGAGGTCCTGTGCGTCTGCTCAGGCCGTCGGCCAGTAAAAACCTGTATGGAAGGCCTTGCTTACAAGGGCCCGAGCTGCAGCGTAGTGGCCGCCGAGTCCAGCATGAATTTCTGCCAAAAGTTTCCGTCCTTCCTCTTCGGAGATGCACCTTTAAAGTACTCCGGTAGCGCTTTTCTTATAAAGCTCTCCCTCGTGGACCTTGTAGGCTTTAGACCGCCGCACAATGCAGCGTGCCTCGTTTGGGTCATCAGGGAGTTCTTGCCTAGTTAGGTAAGCCAAGAAGGGTTCTGTCCATGGGGCGATGACAGCCATAATCACGTGGGCCGAAGGTGTTATTTCGGTGGCAGAGCCTCCGATTACGTCAGAGTGTTCGGGGTTTGGTGTTGTCGCCAAATCTAGATTGTTTTTGCTGGTCTCCCCTTCCCACACCATGGATGGCTTAAACAGCCTTTCCAAGAAGATATTAGGTGGGACAGGGTCGCGCTTAGTGCTGATGCGGGCGAGGATATCCGCCGCTTGATTGTTTTCTCGTACCACATGGTGGAATCCGAGGCCCTCGAACCGATCTGACATTTTGAGGACGGCATTGCGGTAAGCCGCCATTTTTGGGTCCTTGGCGTCAAAGTCCCCATTTAGTTGAGATATTGCGAGGTTCGGATCCCCCCGCGCCTATAGGCGTTGAATGCCCATGGAGACTGCCATCCGGAGACCATGCAACAGAGCCTTATATTCTGCTGCATTGTTGGAGTCTGTGTATAATATTTGGAGTACATATTGGACCGTATCTCCGGTGGGGGGTGTCAGGACGACGCCTGCCCCCAGACCAGCCAGCATCTTAGAGACGTCAAAGTGTATGATCCAATTGGAGTACGCGCCATACTCTTTAGGGAGTTCGCCTTCCGTCCATTCGGCGATGAAATTAGCCAGTACTTGCGACTTAATGGCTCGCCGTGGTTTATATGTTATGTCGAATGGCAGGAGCTCGATAGCCCAATTAGCAATCTGGCCCGTGGCATCGTGGTTATTTATCATGTCGTTGAGTGGTACTTTGAAGGCCACCGTAATTGAACACTCTTGAAAGTAGTGTCATAGTTTCCGGGATGCCATGAAGACCACGTATGCTATCTTTTGATAATGTGGGTACCGTGATTTGCATGGAGTGAGGACGGTGGATACATAGTATACTGGCTTTTGAAGCGGGAACTTATGTCTATCCTTCTCTCGTTCGACGACGAGCACTGCGCTTACAACTTGGTGTGTTGCCGCTATATATAACAGCATTGGTTCGCCGACATTTGGCGCGACCAAGATTGGGTTGGTGGCCAATACGGCTTTTATTTCTTCCAATCCAGCCATGGCCGCATTCGTCCACTCAAAGTGTTCGGTGCGTCGGAGAAGGCGATAAAGAGGTAGTGCCTTTTCTCCTAATAGGGAGATAAAGCGGCTTAAGGCAGCCATGCATCCAGTTAACTTCTGGATTTGCTTGAGGTCAGTTGGGATAGCCAACTGTGACAAAGCTCAGATTTTAGCCGGATTTGCTTCAATTCCTCTATTGGAGACGATGAAGCCCAAGAGCTTTCCGGCGGGCATGCCGAAAATGCATTTTTCTGGATTGAGCTTGATGTCATATGTTCGGAGATTGTTGAACGTGAGCCTCAAGTCGTCTATTAAGGATTCGACGTGTCTTGTTTTATTGACCACATCGTCTATGTATGCCTCCACTTTTTTGCCGATTTGTGTTTCCAGGCATGTCTGAATCATGCATTGATAGATTGCACCGGCGTTTTTGAGCCCGAAAGGCATGGTGTTAAAATAGAAGGGGTCGTATGGAGTGATGAATGTCGTTGCGGCTTGATCGGGCTCTGTCATATTAATTTGATGGTATCTGGAGTATGCGTCGAGGAAGCACAATGAGTCCTGTCCTGCGGTAGCACCGATAATTTGATCGATGCGGGGGAGGGGTAAGGGATCCTTAGGGCAAGCCTTGTTAAGGTCCTTGAAATCGACACATAGGCGCCAGGATTTGTCCTTCTTTGGTACCATCACCAGATTTGCTAGCCAGTCCGGTTGTTTTATTTCTCTAATGAATCTGGCCTCGAGTAACTTGGCTAGCTCTTCTCCCATGGCTTGTCGCTTAGGCTCAGAGAAACGCCGAAGAGTCTGCTTGACCAGCTTGAACCCTTTAGAATGTTAAGGCTATGCTCGGCCAGCCTGCGTGGGATTCCTAGCATGTCTGAAGGATGCCAGGCGAAGATGTCCCAATTCTCGCGCAAGAACTCCTGCAGTGCGGCATCTGTTGTGGGGTTCAGCTGTGCCTCAATGGATGCTGTTTTTGTAGGGTCCATTGGGTGGACCTGGAATTTGACTATTTCGTCCACTGGTTTAAAAGAGATGGACTTGGGTCTTTTGTCGAGTATCACATCGTCCCTGTCCACCATGGAGCGCAGCGCAGTTAGTTCTTCGGCCGCGAGGGCTTCGGATACGCCTCGAGGGCTAGTGTGGCGGTTTTATTTTTGGCACGGAGTGCTATGTCTGGATCAATAGCCAGAGTGATAATTCCATTGGGCTCGTGAATTTTGAGCTTCACGTACCTGTAATGGGGTATAGCTTGGAAGATCGTGAATGCCTCCCACCCTAAAAGGGCGTGGTATCCACTACTGAACGGGGCCACTTGGAATGTGATTTCTTCGGACCTATAATTCTCCGGCGTGCCGAATACCACATCTAGTGTGATTTTTCCCGCACATCATGCCTCTCGACTAGGGATGATTCCTCTGAAGGTCGTGCTGCTTTGCTCAATGCGGCTCTTGTCTATTTCCATTTTGCTAAGAGTTTCCTCGTAGATGAGGTTTAATCTGGTGCCACCGTCCATGAGCACTTTAGTAAGCCAGAAGCCGTCCACAATTGGACTAAGGACCAAAGCGGCTGGTGCTCAGGCTATTCGGGATTGAGGTTCGTCACTGGCATTGAAGGTTATGGCCGTGTCGTTCCATGGATTTATTGCTGCAACGTGGCAGATTTCGGCAAGGCTACAGAGTGTTCGCTTGCGCGTATTATGTGAGGCGAAGGTCTCGAAGACTGTCAATACTATTTTGTTATTTTCCACAGGATGGTGCTCTGTTGTATTGTTGATGAGGATATCATCGCCGCTCTTGGCCACCTGCCGGAGTATCCAACATGCTCTAAGGCTGTGTGTTGGCATGGTATCCATTGTACTGTGAATTTTGCATGGCCCATTGAGCCATCCCTCCAATACAGTTCTATGCCCTATAGTGGGCTTTTGTTTCTTTGTAATTGGATCGGGTGACTTGCGAGAGTACACCCTTTTAGTTCGGACGGGGGATTTAGTGAGAGCCAGAGGGTCCCAGAATTTTGTTTGGGTTTTCCGGGCGCTTTCCATCGCACAGTACTTCCGTACTAGGGCCGCCAAGTCAGCAAAGTGTGCTATGTCACGGAGACTTATGGCATTGAGGATTCCCTTGTCCTGCAATATTTGCAAAAGAATGAAATTGCGTCTTCCTCGCGACAGTCCTTGACCTTGCTCATTACAAGGAGGAATCTGGTCCAATAGTGATGTACTATCTCCTGGGGCTCTTGTCTAATGTGGGAACATCACTTGAGTCTGGGTGGGTGGGCAGATTTAGGTCTGAACCCTGACCCGATCTGAGACCCAGGGGCGGAGGAGTTTCCGAGCTTGGCAGTTCAGACTCCGGGATGTTGCCCAATAGTTCTGGCCCATTGTCTGATTCTAGGTTCGAAGCTTCGGCTGTGTCCTCCCGTGGACGGGTATCCGGCTCGGAGAGCTCGAGAATCCGGACATAGTTTGTCCTCAAAATAGAGGAAGAATTGCTACATTGCTCCTCCACCACCGCTATCTGATGGGTGACCAGCGGAGAGTTAATCTCCCTTTGGTCGGGTTTAAGCCCGATCCGATCATAGTCCATTGCGACTCCCAGGCCGGCGATGCGACCCAAGTGCTTGTTCAAGCAACAGAGCTCTATTGGATCCATCTGCTCAGCGAATCCTGAGCTAACATGGAGGCTGTTTTTGATGACCCAGGAAGTCATCGTCGGCGCGATGGCCGAACGGGCAGTCATGACGAAGCCGCCTAGTCGGAGAGTTTGGCCTACAGCCAGGGCTCCCCCCGAGGTAATGATGTCCTTGACAACAAGACGAGCCATCCAGCCTTATCATGGCGGCATAGTGGAACTCTCAATGAAAGCACCAATGTCGGTGTCAAAACCGGCGGATCTCGGGTAGGGGGTCCCGAACTGTGCGTCTAAGGCGGATGGTAACAGGAGGCGGGGGACACAATGTTTACCCAGGTTCGGGCCCTCTCGATGGAGGTAATACCCTACTTCCTACTTGATTGATCTTGATGATATGAGTATTACAAGAGTTGATCTACCACGAGACCGTAGAGGCTAAACCCTAGAAGCTAGCCTATGATTATGATTGTTCTTGTCCTACGGACTAAACCCTCTGGTTTATATAGACACCGGAGGGGGCTAGGGTTACACAGAGTCGGTTACAAGGGAGGAGATCTACATATCCGAATTGCCAAGCTTGCCTTCCACGCCAAGGAGAGTCCCACCCGGACACGGGATGAAGCCTTCAATTTTGTATCTTCATAGTCCAACAGTCCGGCCAAAGGATATAGTCCGGCTGTCTGGAGACCCCCTTATCCAGGACTCCCCCGATCTGCTGGATCCATCTTATCGGCGCTTTCAGGGCTGATGCGGAGATGGTTTTTGGCAATTTGAGGACCCGCTTTGGGCTTAATGGCGGGGCGAGCACCCATGGTGAAACTGCCAATCTGGAGGATCTGCCCAGGAACAAGGGCCCTTCCAGAGGTGATTTTGTCATTGACGACAAGGTGAGCCATCGATCCTTCTATTGAGGACAGAGAGGAACTCTCCATGAAAGCATCAATGTCGGTGTCAAAATCGGCTGATCTCAGGTAGGGGGTCCCGAACTGTGCGTCTGAGGATCGAAGGTAACAGGAGGCAGGGGACACGATGTTTACCCAGGTTCGGGTCCTCTTGATGGAGGTAATACCCTACTTCCTGCTTGATTGACTTTGATGAGTATTGGGGTTACAAGAGTTGATCTACCTGGAGATCGTAATGGCTAAACCCTAGTTGTTTAGCCTGTATGATTGTGATTGCCTCTGCGGACTAAACCCTCCATTTTATATAGACACCAGAGGGACCTAGGGTTATACAAAGTCGGTTTACAGAGAAAGGAATCTTCATATCCGAACGCCAAGTTTTCCATCCATGCCAAGGAGTGCTATTCTGGAACACCGATCCGCATGGAGCATGGGGCCTTCTTACGTCAGCCTAGGATAACACCTGACACATGACAGGTCCATAATACAGCATTCTAGGTACAATAATATTCATCAAATACATGTGCATAAGCTTACATCATTGATGAATACAGCCATCTGGCATAGCCCTATGGCTATTTAAATGGCAGTGAAAGTCTATTAAAAATGGCGGCGGAAGTCTTGATTTGGCAGCATAACAACTCTGGATGGGCTCCACAACCCACAAGACTGACAAGGCTACGGCCTAGCATGACGGATCAAGCGAACAATACGGGTACGACCTACAAAACTGGCATGACACGCCAAGTCAGTACATTGAATGTACTTGTAGGACAACCAAATATATAGCATCCAAACAAGCAGAAGACAAAGCGAGAACCGAGTGCATGGAACACCCTATCTCATATCAACTACTAAACATGGCATGATAAAAATCAACTAAGCATGAACAAAAATCATAGCATCTACTAACATGACAATAACATGGCATATCAGATCATGTTTCTAACATGGCAAAGGAAAAACATATCATATCATCTCAATCATGGCATAAATTAACGTATCAATCAAAGCATGGCATAGCATCATGAAATTATGCTGAAAATAAACTACCAATAATATCCAATTGCAGACATAGCAGGTTAACCTTATACACTCATCTTCTGTTCTGCCTTGGTTTTTAAATGCAACGTATTACTCATACAGTGTAGCTCAACTTGTACACCGAGTCCCGCGGACTCTCTCACCAACGGGTTGCCTCGCAACCGAATGGTGATCATTCCGGCGATCACAACCACGACCAACACTTGGCCTCCAACACTCATCGAGACCTCGTCTCGTGATCATATCAAAACATCGTCGTGACTTCTCACGACTATCTCATAGTCCAAGTCACCATATTCCATTATCACATATTTATTTACCAACTTAATTATTTTAGGTTTATCCTCCATTTCGACCAAGACCTGATAGTGGGACCTACTACGAACTATAGCTATTGATAGACTTAATATACACTCTGCAGAGGTAGCACATTGTACCCACACCACGGAACCCATGGTGTCGCACTCCCATTCGGGTGGACCAACGGCATTCTGACGAAACCGACCTACTGCCATGACACTCTCCCGGCCACTCTGACCCACTCCCAATTGGGCTAGTCCTGGGTGGCCCCGTGTCTACCAAAGACACACCGACCACCGTCGTGGCCAAAACGTCCCTCACGGGGACCAGTACCGAAAATTTAACAACGGGCACACAAGGTTATGTCTGCCTACCTGATCAGGGTAAGCATGCCCATAACCTTCCCTAGTGGGAGGCACCGGCGAGAGGCACGACACTAGCTCGCATTAAGGCCTTCCCGCAAAGGCAAATGTCGCTGCACTGAAAAAGTTCGATTTGGCAGCACTATGCCTCGATCCCATCGATGATAGAGGAGGTTTGTTATTATTAAGTCATTTTAATAACTTCTCCATCATCATGAGCACATTTAACATGAATGCAACAATGAGCATGCAGCATACAAATGCATGGCAAAATATCGAACTTCTCAAGTGCACAACTATAGCATAAAGAACATGACAATACCAAGTAATAGCATATCAACGGTGCATTACAATCCTCATAACATTTTATAACAATGACATGCACATAAAGTAGAGTAGTGACATGGCATTATCAATAACAACATTTTAATTAGCATGGCAAAAGATATCATAAAAAACACAAGCATGCGTGACAGGCATAATGGAATAACTGCAGATGAAAACGATGTGAAACAAATGCAACTACACACACAAGGTGCAAGCAAAGTCAACATGCAAGTTCGGGGCTCATGATAAGAGGTCGGCTTGCCTGGGGGTCGACGTATACTCCGAAAAGAAGTGAAAAACGATCGCGGAAAGATTTGCCGGAAACAGTTCTCTCTCGGAGGGGGCTATTTACGGGCAAGGGAAAGAAGTCATTTTCACTGGGTGAAAATATTATGAATATGACATCAACAGAACGGGCTCGACGAAACGAAGACGTGGGCTTTGGAATCACCTGATTCGGAGCTACGGGTAAAAAGATATGACTGTTTAACTACCAGGCACCTATCAGTAAAGAATGTCATTACAAACTGGGCCCTGGCAGAAAAACAGATCGCGTCTTTCTCAGATATATGCTTTCCATAGAGGAAAGCGCATTTTGGCCCGAAGAAGAGGAAGAATACGCTTTCGGTGACTGAAAGCGCACTTCCCGAAATACGCTTTCGCGTACGGAAAGCGGCTGCGCGGCGGGGGCGTCACCACTTATCCATGCTGGCACTGGGCCAGGCCCGTCGGTCGCCGATAGATGTGGCTGCGCGAGGAGGGGCCCGCCTGGCCTGGCTTCTTCCTCCTCCCGCTCGACGCGTGCCTGGCCGAGGGGGAACGCCAGCCCCAACGGCGCTCGCCGGTGCGTCCGGCCACGGCAGGCGACGGGCGACCTACCCACGGGTTCAGGAGGAGGAGGCGCACCCCGGGGTAGTTTTTGTTGCCAGCAACGAGCACTGGAGAGGGAGCTACCCGGCCCGCGGCGGAGAGGGGCTTCGGCCTCCGGTGGACACGGGGCTTCGGTGGGGGACACGGACGGGCGAGGGGTCGGGAAGGGCCGTCGGAGAGTGGCGCATCTAGTGGAGGGTTCAGACGGGGCAGGGGACGGCTCGAGGGAGGGGTTTGGCACGGAGGCCAAGCGATGGGCTCGCCGAAAATCCGAGCGCTCCGGCGAGGGATTTGGTCGGGCTCGGGCACTAGAGTGTTCTGGCAGGAGGGGGGAAGGTTTGAGAGAGTTGGCTTGCTCGGGGTGGGTCGCAGACGGGCTATAAATAGCCGAGGCGGGGAGGACCAAGCCGGTCACTGCCGAGCGAGTCCGTCCACGGCTCTGCCGGCCGCAGCAGTCACGGGGGCGCACGGGAAGGCGACGAGGATGGTGCGGACGAGAGCCATAGAGTCAAGGAGACGAGCAGCGCTCGGGGACGAATGGAGGAAGAGGACACCGGGGAGGAAGGCGGCGATGCACAGGAGTGCACTGTTTCGGTTGTTGGCACGGCTCGCCGGAGAAGAAAACGAAGGGGGCCAGAGGTCCAGAGGGAAGAGGACGCCGAGAGGGAACTGTTGGGCATTAATGGCGAGGCCAAGGACGGTCGGAGCAGCGCTGCCAACGAGAACAGTGGCTAGACCACCGTTTTGGCTGGCTGCCCTTGTAGTCACCACTGGCATGGTGCACTCTCGTTTTTTTACTGATGTAAGTTCATGTCTACCGCGTAGTTCTTCGTAACTTGAGTGTTACTACGGTAAAGGATCGTGCAGAGCCAAATGGAGCTGAGTAAAACAAGCTCCACAAGTTTACTCCTACAAACTTGGCCACATTCTAGAGATTAAACGAGAGAGGTTAAAAGTTAAATTTGATGTCTGGGAGGCTTAGGGTAGAAAGGACTATGGTCCTAGTAATTTTGAGGTAATTTGCACAACTATTTACCATAGTTGTTGCACAACCACCAAATCTGACCCAGAAACTGAATCATGATGAAGCACACACTAGGAGTGATGGATTGATCTAAATCTTGTACAATCTTGATGATTTGGACATAATATGATTCTCTAAAAAGTTCATATCAAATGGACTTACCAAAATGGCACTTCCTTCACAGCTATCATTTCTGTCCAAAAACTTCAGAAAAATCCTCAGGGCAATTGGCTAGATGAAATGAGCCCAAATTTTGTGGAGATAGGTTATATGGATATGAGAAGACCTGAGAATATTTTCAGCCATAATGGAGCAAGATAAAATACACTTGCTTCACAAACTGAAAAATTGGACAAAAACCAAGATTTCCTCCTGTGCTCACATAGTTCAATGAAATGAACTGAATTTGGGTGGAGGCTAATGATTTGAGATACTTGAGAGGATGGAAAAGTTTCAACCCATTTGGAATCCCTATGAAGGTACTTCCTTCAAAAATTTGTATTCTAGTTAGAAACTTTGAAAAATTGCACAGGGAGCTAGGATGAATGTATTGAGCTCATACTTGGCATCCATGGGTTATTTATCCATGTTAATCACGCTGCCAAATTGAAGCTCCATTGGAATTAGGATTTCAGAGAAGTCAAAAACTTGCATTAGATCATGTGCCAAATTTTTGAACTGAGGAACATGAGATGAGGATGGAACTAGTGATTATATAGCAAGGACAAGCTCCACAATTTATGTGGGGATTTTCTCTGCTATAAAAATAGTAGTTCCTTTGGAAATTGGCAGAAACGCAATATTGGCATTAAATAGGAAAAGGCAATTTTTCTTTATTTAATTATGTCCAATATACTTGCCAGAGCTTGGATTAGGCATAAGTACCAACTCCACCAATCCTCGTGAATTTAGGAGATGGCTAGCTATGCCTTTGGATTTTATTCCTCAGAAAGGCAGGAAAAGGAATAAATCATAATTTAAAAATATTGCATGGGACTTGGCAATATTTTTGCATATCCAAGGTTCAAAAAGATAGGGTGATCTCCAGGAACAATTGGGAGGATCAACAGATCAAGGAAAATGATGGCTCCTTTGTAAGCACAAAGGACCTATCGCAAATTCCAAAATTTGGAATCTAGGGTTTGAGATAATGCAAATGAGGGCTTGCCCACTGAAAAAGACATGAACAAAGTTTTGAAAGGTTGGAAATGACAAAATTTCTCAGAGTCATCCAGCAAACTCAGGAGAAAAATTTGAAGATGAGTGCCAGGAAGGAATAACAGCAAAAAATTGATAACCCAATTTTGGGGTTGTTAAACCTATCCCGACAAGGGGGAAGTCTTCTATCTTGTATCTTCACGGCCCACCAGTCCGGCCCACGTCACATGGCCCGGACGCCCGGATACCCCCTAATCCAGGACTCCCTCAACGGGCCATACGGATCTTCCTCAACATGCAGTTGGATAAACATACTGTATGAATAGAAACTATGTGTTAGCGGTAGAATGGCTGAGTTTGGTTTGATCGCATGCGGCAGCACGTGTCAGTGCGGGTGCGTTCCCTTGATTGGGTTTGCAGCGTGCAGGAGCGACTGTGTGAGGGTGCGGTGCGACCGCCGCGTGCAGGGGCGACTGTGTGAGGGTGCGGTGCGACCGCGACAGCCGTGCACAAGTGTACCTCCTTTTCATTTTGAAAAATTTAGGCAAGCTTGGCAAAAATGTGTGGCAAAGTATGTCAATGCAAGGCCTAGACGCAAAAAAGATACAAGTACATACGTAGGAGTACTACTTGTGTTAAAAAGAAAGGCGGGCTTTTCGTTCGCGGGATTGATCGATACAAATCCTCGTTTGACGTGTCAATTAATGCGTATTTTTTTCTCCAACGCCCAAAGAGCTAACCATCTCACTCCTCATCGCTTGATTAATGCAGCAGCATGCAAACCAACCTTCTCACTTTCGCATGCATGCAAGGGTATATTAATGTCCTTGGTTGCTAGTACGAGGCAAACCCCATCAATTTTGCCTCGATTAGCGTTAGTGGCCTTCTTCATATTGTAATGTAATCTTGATATACTGGCCTTGTGTACAAAAAAATGGAGGTAGTAACTATTTGAATTCCTTCCCCATTGCGGTGACATCGACGATATCTCCAACATTGTGGTTTGGCGAAGTGCATTCGACGGAGAACACCATTGAGGGAGACCACGGTAAGTCGTTCGCAAGTGCCGCCTGCAAGTCGAGACAACCGCCTTATTTGCATCCAGGAAGTCTATTGAACCAAAGGACGCGTAAATGTACTAGTACTACACAATAGAGTCGTCCGTCCAGCTTAGTGCGGTGAGGTAGTTTCTCGAAGAATACGATGGAGAAGCAGAGTCAGCGAAGAGTGGAATGATGGTTGCTTCGTCCGTGCTTTGTGATTTGACGCCTCACTGCTTTGTGATTTGTGATAGAAGGGACAGGGGAGTAGACTCTGTGCTCTATACTATACATGCGTCTAAGAATGGGAGAAAGAGGAGAGACGTTGGATTTTTCTATTCCTTCAATCAATCAATTAGGGAGCTTCAGTTCCATCTTTTTGGCTTTGGCAGCACCATCCACAATGGTTCCCGTTGATGCCAAAAGCTATTTTCACATTTGGCTACACATTGTGGATGCCCTTAACCGTACCACTTGGTTTTGCTCCTGTGTGCTATCTATACAAATCTCAATTATATTGATCTAAAAAATTATAGTATCAAGATTAGTAAAAAGGAGGTCATTTTGTCGTGCGGATGGCGGGGGAGGTTTCTTATTTTTAGAGGAAGTTGGCCTGGCGGTTTGCTAATATGCGGTCCCATGTGTCAGTGCTTTACCAAGTCGATCTGTGTTCCACATGAAGCAGAACAATGGCAGAAGCAACATGGGGTTAACTTGAAGAAGATGAGGGAGAAGCAGATTCAGCAACGAGTGAAATGATGGTTGCTTCGTCCCTCCAATTTGTTTTTTTAGCATTATTACTTTGTCCCTCCAACTTAACTGCAGGAAAGGTGCAGCTTTGTGATTTGACACCTCATTGCTCATTACTACGTTGGCGCCTTGACTAGGGTGCTTCACCCCTGCTGCTCTGCACTGTATTTCGGTATGGCATGTGGACCTGGTTGCTTGATATCCCACCTGTCGGCGAAAGGGACTAGAACATTTATGAAAGCGAGCGCTCCACTCTTACGACGGCGGAGTACACGACACGTCCGCCCAGTGAACTGTTAATTGTACTATAGTACTTCTATAGTTTTGTTGTTTCGCGTGATCCATCAATACAAACCTGGTTAAATAGGAAAGGGCAGGATTTTTCCCACGCGGTAGATGATACTGGCCATACATTTCAAAGGCAATTTTAATGTATGCAAACTGAATAATTAAGTAATAATATGAGATCTTGTAAAACTAAAAACACATATGATTTATTGTGTTAGAGTGTAGTAGTGGTGCTGTATTGCATAGTTGTTAGATGTAAAATTTGAGAACGTGTAGAGATGTAGTTTTGGAGGGCCTATAGAGAGAAAAGCGTAATACGGTCACCGGTCTTTAGAATAAACTCATTATGGTCACTATATATGTTTTGCGGTGATTATACGGTCACTTGCTCACCTTTCAGTATCGGATTGCACTCTGCTTACCGGCCAAATATTCTGCGTGGAACTATGTTGAATGGTTAAATTGACCATGTTCCTTGTGGGTCCCACCTATTAGTTCGCATAGGAAAAAGGTTAGATAAACACAAATTTACGCAGGCATGACAAGACTCCAACCCGTGCGCGGGAACCACTTGGTTGTGTATGTGTCTGTCAGGGCCTGATGTGTGCGCATGCACGTGTAGGTTGAGCACTTGAGCGTGAGAGTGTGTGTTTGTCGTGTGGTGTGTGCATGAATGCGTGCGTGTGTGCATGTGAGTGTTGCGTGCGTGCGTGCATGGCTGTGTGTGTGAGTGTTGTGTGTGTGGTTGTGTGTGTTCGTGTGAGTATTGCGTGCATGCAGTTTGTGTGCATGTGTGCGTGTCTGTATAATCACCACACCATCTCTTGTGTGTTAAAACAGACGACTCAGCATACCAATACAAGGCCACCTTGTCCATTGTTACGGTGCTCATGACTTCGAACCATCATCCAATATATTTTTATCGTTTGTTTTCATTCTTACTAGCAAGATGCCTATGCGTTGCACGTAACATCAAGATGCATTTGTATGAGTAGTTTATCTTGTGAGAGAAAAGGATGAACGAGGGAAGGCCTTATTTGCAAATGTGGAGAGGGGTGTGGGTACCTCTTTGCAAAAATTGCCATAGTTTCCTTTCTATCCGTCAGATATAAATCGAACGGCCTATATTGCAGGATGGCAGGCACACCATCATCACCAACTCTGTTTTTTAAAGAGTAGAGTAGATACACGCCGACAGGTGGGCCCAATGGTAGTGAGATAATGCGATGCAACACTAGAGGTGGCACGTGGAGCGTTTAAATGGTCAATTAGTCGTGTCTTGAGCAAATACTGAGTTGTACGGTGAACCATGACTGTATAATAACCACAGAACATAAATGGTGACCGTAATGAGTGGATTCTGAAGTCCAATGTACGTATCATGCTTTCACTTCAAATACAATGATCATCACTATATATATCGCGAGAGAAAGATGAAACATGCGTGAATGTGCTAGGGGCGTACTTTTAGAGGACCTGGAGATAGTTTGTTTGCATATGTGAAAGGGACATAGAGGGGGTATATGCGATGGAGAGAGAGAGATGCTCTTCGTTTCTCTTTATTATGACTATTTTTATATATAGTATAAAAATATATTCACAATGCGGAATAAATATCATTGTGGGAACCATGTAATGCAAATTAACGTTCATACTCCTCCATATAACTTTGTAATGTTGTATATATGTAGGAATTCTAAAATAATTTTTTGGCCACACTTTATTCAAAAGGAATGTTGTATGCGAAATAAACGTGAAGAGAGGGCTTTTTAGATCAATGGGGTACGTGATGTAACATGTGTGAATGTGTAGTTGATGTATTTCGCAGGGCCTACAGGGGTATGTGTGTGTGTTACGTATTCGAGAGAGGCATGGATAGAGGGGCCGGCCGGGGGCGTAGGAGAGATAGCATGAGAAATGAGAGAGGTCTAGAGAGAGATACGAATATGATGTCACGGCGAGAGATGCCCTTGAATGTGTATATGCAAGGGGGAGGGGATAGAGGAACGAGGAGACTTTTTTTGTGTGGTGTCTGTGTTGGTATGTGTGGGTGTGAGAAGATAACGAGACCTGGGGGCAAAGGGTGTGTCACTGCGTGAGGTCCGGTGGGCCGAGGTGAGGCCCTTGGTTCGGTTCCATCCTGCGCCACATTGGTCGGCCCGTGACGCATTTAGGGAGACCCATGGAGGACTAGCCGTACAAGACAAAGATAGCAGAGTCGTGAAGGACTCTGTGTCAACTGATAAAGCCGGCTTGGATTTGTAACCCTAGGTCCTCGGACTAAGATAACCCCTTATCTCTAATATCACTATTCATCCAACCTAACTTTAAGGGCATCCTATAGAATGCTCTGCTAGAATCACACTCGTCAATTAGGAAGAGAGGTGGAGACAATGCGTGAGAGACAAGCCTACAGATAATGTGCGTGCGGGAGACACGTAGGCAGGTCTATGTATATAGAAAGGGTCGATGGGGATTGTGCATGTGTATGCTTGTGAGAGGAAGAGTGCTTGTGATAAAGACACCTCGGGAGAGAGTGTGTGAGCATCTGTGGAAGAAAATCGATGGAGAGTGAAACTACACGTAAAACACTGATGTACACATTGATTAAAAATATAAATTGTATCCAAATATTAGGATGGGATCATGATATTTGCAATTCGCGTAAGGAACAGTCATCGATCCATCACACATCTATATTCTATAGAATTTGAGCATGTCTATGTTATTAGTTGACATAATTGATCCACATAGTTAGTATTTTGAACTCCAGACAATGCATTGCTTTAGCAATCGAATATAAACATGAGTATAGTTCATGTTGTGTGTGTAAAGCACATTATACATACAAAAGTTACACAATGAACATTATAAATAGCTAGCTATGAACTAGCATGCATTTGAATTCAACTTAAGGTGGTTTAAAAAATTTGAATTCAACATGAAGTCCATTCAATTATTTGAATTCTATATCATGGCATTTGTAAATCATACCTAAATTATGGGGGCACCAATCTTTGCTATGCTTTTGTACATAATAGCATATATAGTCGTGTACAAAATAGATTCAAATTTACCTCCTTCATTCCAAAATAATTGTAGTTATAGGATTTTCAAGTGTCAAATTTTCAAAAAGAAGCGCATAATTTAATGAGGTTTTCAAACATACAAGGTCAAATTTAACGTTGTCTATTTAGGTCAATTCTCAAAGTTCAAGAGTACTCTAAACGTGAATGCTTCTGTTTCAAAATTTCGAATGAAGCGCCAAAAGAGTCTCTACTCGCCCGAAAATGCATGAGACTAATGTTTGGTAGAAGGAAATTACCTTTCTAACTCCGACTCGTGAAACCTACCGGCCCGACATCCAAACGTCTAAACCGGGGTAGGTTTGTAGCTTCATCTAGATGCCATGCAACCGCCTCCGAAAAACATTCATACACAATGGCCACCTAATCACACATGCACACGGCCGGAATCGCTCCCGCACACTATTTCGGAAACCTGTGATTACCATCCTACCCCCGACCCGCGGTAGGTCCGAAATTTAAGAGGGGGAAAAGTTTGTACTTTCCCCGAATTTCAAACAATCGCATCTCATATGTTCAAAAAACTGAAAACAAGCACGTCCCAGATCGAAACATGGTTCTTCCTTAGCTCCCCCCCCCCCCTGTCTGATTCCCCATTCGCACTCTATGGGCGCCAAAACTACCTCTCCACCAGCCGCGAAACCCCGACGTCCTCCGTCCGCCACCCCATCCCACCCATCAACCGCCGCCCTCCTCCATCACGCCAGAGCCAATACCCTGACGTCGTCATCCACCGCGACGCCCTCCACGGCTAGTAGTTGAAGCCAAGGTCCAGTTGTCCATACTCGAGCCAGTTTAACCACGCCGTCCTGCGCCTCACCGCTGTCGCTCCAACTTCTCCATCGTCCACCGCACCGAAGCTGTTCCCGCTATGCGGTCCTTCGCCGCCTCAGATATGCTTCCCCTCCGTCGACAAACGGCCACCACAACACAGTCAGCAATTTGGCCATGGGTTCGTCCAAGGCTCAACCCTCCTCCAAAACATCGGTTCCCTAGGTAAAAACAAGAAAATCACTGTGACATTCGGAGGACACATCATTGGCAACCGGAAATGGTACTCCTCTTCCCTTATTCGTGCAAATCTTACGCGTCTGCTTGAATGGTATTCATCCCACAGAAGACACTAGTTGACCACTTCTTCCTGATACTAGATGTTCCTAGTAACTCGTGATGCACAAGGTTTCTCCTCATATACTATTTCACCTTAGCTAGAGGTCCGTCGCCCCCTAGATTTCAATTCCTGGTCAGTTGATTCCCAATTAAAGGAAGCATTCCCTGGCATAACAGACGCTAGTCTGCCTATTAAGTCGGGGAAGCAACGCCTCGGTGTTTATCTTAGTGGTGTGTGGGGCCTAGGAGCTGCTGGCGCCCGATCTGGAGGTCGCTGAGATTAAAGGGATGGCCGGGGGGCGCTGCCAAGCACGACGGTGGTGTGAGGGTCGAGAGGAGGGTAGGACAGCGGAGGCAGGTTCATAAAAAATCTATTGACCTATTTATTTCAGTCGACTGTTATTTTGATAGGACCACATGTGGTGGTGTGCTGGAGGAGTACCTGCATTTCCCAGCCATCCCTGTGCTCATATATTACAAAATCATATGGAGTAGAATCTAATTTTGTTTGGCATGCAATGTTGTAGAGCTATCATATATCTCCTATCATTTATTTTCCAGCCACCTGCTATCTGTTACTTTTACAATGCACTAGTTCTGTACACACTTCACCCATACTCTCACTATTGTGTTTTTATGCAAGGGTATTTCAGACTCTGCCTTGACAAAAGCACAAAAGAAAAGAGAGAAGTCACTCCTCCTTGCTTCGCTGGCAGGCAAGGCATGTTTCCACGCTTTAAATGTTGGATGTTCAACAAATGGAGAAGGTAAAGGTAGCTCTGGAGTTGATGATCTCGCTCACCATGAACAACCATCACAGGTGTTTGCTTTAACTTCACGGTGTCATATGTGGTTGCATGTTGCATATGGTGTCTAGCTTGTATTCGAAAGGCCGAAGTCGGTCTTTATTAAGATACAGAAAGATATTTTTTACATGCACCACCATCCCGGGAGCACCAGAAGACAAATAGCTAGTGAGGGCACTGTTGGAAATATGCCCTAGAGGCAATAATAAATTGGTTATTTCCTTGTTCATGATAATCGTTTATTATCCATGCTATAATTGTATTGATAGGAAACTCAAATACATGTGTGGATACATAGACAACACCATGTCCCTAGTAAGCCTCTAGTTGACTAGCTCGTTGATCAATTGATGGTTACGGTTTCCTGACCATGGACATTGGATGTCATTGATAACGTGATCACATCATTAGGCGAATCATGTGATGGACAAGACCCAATCCTAAGCCTAGCACAAAGATCGTGTAGTTCGTATGCTAAAGCTTTTCTAATGTCAAGTATCATTTCCTTAGATCATGAGATTGTGCAACTCCCGGATACCGTAGGAATGCTTTGGGTGTGCCAAACGTCACAACGTAACTGGCTGGCTATAAAGGTACACTACGGGTATCTCCGAAAGTGTCTGTTGGGTTGGCACGAATCGAGACTGGGATTTGTCACTCCGTGTGACGGAGAGGTATCTCTGGGCCCACTCGATAGGACATCATCATATGCGCAATGTGACCAAGGAGTTGATCACGGGATGATGTGTTACGGAACGAGTAAAGAGACTTGCCGGTAACGAGATTGAACAAGGTATCCGATACCGACGATCGAATCTCGGGCAAGTACAATACCGCTAGACAAAGGGAATTGAATACGGGATTGATTGAATCCTCGACATCGTGGTTCATCCGATGAGATCATCATGGAACATGTGGGAGCCAACATGGGTATCCAGATCCCGTTGTTGGTTATTGGCCGGAGAGGTGTCTCGGTCATGTCTGCATGGTTCCCGAACCCGTAGGGTCTACACACTTAAGGTTCGATGACGCTAGGGTTATAGGGAATAGATATACGTGGTTACCGAATGTTGTTCGGAGTCCCGGATGAGATCTCGGACATCATGAGGAGTTCCTGAATGGTCTGGAGGTAAAGATTTATATATGGGAAGTCCTGTTTTGGTCACCGGAAAAGTTTCGGGTGCTATCGGTAACGTACCGGGACCACCGGGAGGGTCTCGGGGGTCCACCAGGTGGGGCTACCTGCCCCAGAGGGCTGCGTGGGCCAAGTGTGAGAGGGGACCAGCCCCAGGTGGGCTGGTGCGCCCCCCCACCAGGGCCCAAGGCGAAGAGAGAAGGGAAAACGGGGAAACCCTAGGCTCAGATGGGCCTAAGGCCCACCTAGTGGTGCGCCCCCCTCTCTCCCCCCTTGGCTGCCCCCCTAGATGGGATCTAGGGCTGGCCGCCACCCCTAGGGGTGGAAACCTAGGTGGGGGCACAGCCCCTCCCTTTCCCCTATATATAGTGGGGTTTTGGGCTGCCATACACACGAGAACATCTCCTTCTTGGCGCAACCCTACCCCTCTCCCTCCTCGTCTCTTGTGGTGCTTGGTGAAGCCCTGCTGGAGTACCACGCTCCTCCACCACCACCACGCCGTCGTGCTGCTGCTGGACGGAGTCTTCCCCAACCTCTCCCTCTCTCCTTGATGGATCAAGGAATGGGAGACGTCACCGGGCTGCATGTGTGTTGAACGCGGAGGTGCCATCCATTCGGCACTAGGATCATCGGTGATTTGGATCACGGCGAGTACGACTCCATCAACCCTGTTCACTTGAATGCTTCCTCTTAGCGATCTACAAGGGTATGTAGATGCACTCTCCTTCCCCTCGTTGCTAGATTACTCCATAGATTGATCTTGGTGATGCGTAGAAAATTTTGAATTTCTACTATGATCCCCAAAAGTGGCATCATGAGCTAGGTCTATGCGTAGTTTCTATGCGTAGTTTCGATTTTGTCAATTCACTTGCCGTTACTAGTCTTATCTTGATTCGGCGGCATTGTGGGATGAAGCGACCCGGACCAACCTTACACGTACGCTTACGTGAGACCGGTTCCACCGACTGACATGCACTAGTTGCATAAGGTGGCTGGCTGGTGTCTGTCTCTCCCACTTCATTCGGATCGGATTCGATGAACAGGGTCCTTCTGAAGGGTAAATAGAAATTGGCAATTCACGTTGTGGTTTTGGCGTAGGTAAGAAACGTTCTTGCTAGCAACCTATAGCAGCCACGTAAAAAAAACGTGCAACAACAATTAGAGGACGTCTAACTTGTTTTTGCAGCAAGTGTTTTGTGATGTGATGTGGCCAAAGGATGTGATGAATGATATATGTGATGTATGAGATGATCATGTTCTTGTAATAGGAATCACGACTTGCATGTCGATGAGTATGACAACCGGCAGGAGCCATTGGAGTTGTCTTAATTTATTTATGACCTGTGTGTCAACATAAACGTCATGTAATTACTTTACTTTATTGCTAACCGTTAGCTATAGTAGTAGAAGTAATAGTTGGAGAGACAACTTCATGAAGACACGATGATGGAGATCATGGTGTCATGCCGGTGACGATGATGATCATGGAGCCCCGAAGATGGAGATCAAAAGGAGCAAAGTGATGATGGCCATATCATGTCACTATTTGATTGCATGTGATGTTTATCATGTTTTTACATCTTATTTGCTTAGAACGATGGTAGCTTAAATAAGATGATCCCTCACTAAAATTTCAAGAAAAGTGTTCTCCCTAACTGTGCACCGTTGCGAAGGTTCGTCATTTCGAAGCACCATGTGATGATCGGGTGTGATAGATTCTTACATTCGAATACAACGGGTGTTGACGAGCCTAGCATGTACAGACATGGCCTCGGAACACATGCGAAACACTTAGGTTACCTAGCATGTACAGACATGGCCTCGGAACACGGAGGACCGAAAGGTCGAACATGAGTCGTATAGAAGATGCAATCAACATGAGATGTTCACCGATGATGACTAGTCCATCTCACGTGATGATCGGACACGGCCTAGTCGATTCGGATCATGTATCACTTAGATGACTAGAGGGATGTCTATCTGAGTGGGAGTTCATGAAATAATCAGATGAACTCAATTATCATGAACATAGTCAATAGGACTTTGCAAATTATGTCGTAGGTCACACTTTAGTTCTACTGTTTTAGATATGTTCCTAGAGAAAATTTAGTTGAAATTTGATAGTAGCAATTATGCGGACTGGATCCGTAAACAGAGGATTGTCCTCATTGCTGCGCAGAAGGATTATGTCCTTAATGCACCGCTCAGTGAGCTGGCCCGCGAATGTCGGTTGTGGACGTTGCGAACATCTGACATACACATTTTGATGACTACATGATAGTTCAGTGCGTAATGCTAAATGGTTTAGAATTGAGGCACCAAAGATGTTTTTGAAACATCGCAGAACATATGAGATGTTCCAAGGACTGAAATTGGGATTTCAGGCTAGTGCCCACGTCAAGAGGTATGAGACCTTTGACAAGTCTCTTAAGCCTGTAAACTAAGGAGAAAAGCTCAACCGTTGAGCATGTGCTCAGATTGTATGAGTACAACAATCGCTTGAATCGAGTGGGAGTTAATATTCTAGATGAGATAGTGATGGTTCTCCAAAGTCACTATCACCAAGCTACTGGAGCTTCGTGATGAACTATAACATATCAGGGATAGATATGATCCTTGAGCTATTCGCGACACCGCGAATGTAGAAATCAAAAGGGAGCATCAATTGTTGATGGTTAGTAAAACCACTAGTTTCGAGAAGGGCAAGAAAGGGATACTTCATGAAACAAAAAATCAGTTGCTGCTCTAGTGAAGAAACCCAAAGTTGAACCCAAGCCCGAGACTAAGTGCTTCTATAATAAGGGGAACGGTCACTGAAGCAGAACCACCCTAGATACTTGGTAGATGAGAAGGCTGACAAGGTTGACAGAAGTATGTATTGGACATATATTAAATGTGTACTTTACTAGTACTCCTAGTAGCAGCAGGGTATTAGATACCGGTTCGGTTGCTAAGTGTTAGTAACTCGAAATAAAAGGCTACAGAATAAACGGAGACTAGCCAAAGGTGAGACGACGATAGGTGTTGGAAGAGTTTCCAAGGTTGATGTGATCAAACATCGCACGCTCCGTCTACCATCGGGGTTGGTGTTAAACCTAAATAATTGTTATTTGGTGTTTGCATTGAGCATGGACATGATTATATTATGTTCATCGCAATGCGGTTATTCATTTAAGGAGAATAATGGTTACTCTATTTATTTTAATAATACCTTCAATGGTCTTACACCTAAAATGAATGGTTTATTGAATCCCGATCGTAGTGATACACATGTTCATGCCAAAAGATATAAGATAGTAATGATAGTACCACATACTTGTGGCACTGCAATTTTAGTCACAATGGTATAAAACGCATGAAGAAGCTCCATGTTGATGGATCTTTGGACTCGCTTGATTTTGAATCACTTGAGACATGCAAATCATACCACATGAGCAAGATGACTGAAAGTCCTCGTTTTCAGTAAGATGGAACAAGAAAGCAACTTGTTGGAAGTAATACATCTTGATGTGTGCAGTCCAATGAGTGCTGAGGCATGTAGTGCATATCATTATATTCTTACTTCACAGATGATTTGAGCAGATGCTGAGTATATTTACTTGATGAATCACGAGTCTGAATTATTGAAAGGTTCAAGTAATTTCAGGGTGAAGTTGAAGATCATCGTGACAAGAGGATAAAATATCTATGATATGATCATAGAGATGAATATCTGAATTACGAGTTTGGCACAAAATTAAGACATTGTGGAAATTGTTTCACAACTAATACAGCCTGGAACACCATAGTGTGATGGTGTGTCCGAACATCATAACTGCACCCTATTGGATCTGATGCATACCATGATGTCTCTTATCGAATTACCACGATAGTTTATGGGTTAGGCATTAGAGACAACCACATTCACTTTAAATAGGGCACCACGTAATTCCGATGAGATGACACCGTATGAACTATGGTTTAGAGAAACCTAAGCTGTCATTTCTTAAAAGTTTGGGGCTGCGATGCTTATGTGAAAAAGTTTTAGGCTGATAGGCTCGAACCCAAAGCGGATAAATGCATCTTCATAGGACACCCAAAACAGTTGGGTATACCTCCTGTCTTAGATCCGAAAGCAATAGGGATTGTTTCTCGAGTCGGGTCCTTTCTCAAGGAAAAGTTTCTCTCGAAAGAATTGAGTGGGAGGAAGATAGAACTTGATAAGGTTGTTGAACCTTTACTTCAACCAGAGAGTAGCGCAGCACAGGAAAAATGTTTCTGTGGCACCTGCCTCAGTTGAAGAGAAAGCTAATGATGATGATCATGGAGCTTCAGATCAAGTTACTATCAAACCTCATGGGTTGACAAGGGTGTGTACAACTTCTAAGTGGTAACCCTGTCTTAAAGG
The DNA here is from genome assembly GCF_003073215.2 of Triticum urartu. Taxonomy (NCBI): domain Eukaryota; kingdom Viridiplantae; phylum Streptophyta; class Magnoliopsida; order Poales; family Poaceae; genus Triticum; species Triticum urartu. The sequence continues at coordinate 184,103,658 of NC_053028.1, read as the reverse complement.
TCATGTTGTTGGACAACGATGAACGTATGAGCAATGGAGAAGCGATGGTGGGCCCGGATTCCGAAAATTGGCTCTAGGCCATAAAATCCGAGAGAGGATCCATGTATGAAAACAAAGTGTAGACTTTGGAAGAACTACTTGATGGTCGTAAGGCTGTTAGGTACATGTGGATTTTAAGAAGAAGACGGACGTGGATGGTAATGTCATCGTCTATGAAGATCAACTTGTGGCGAAGAGTTTTTCACAAGTTCAAGCAGTTGACTACGATGAGATTTTCTCACCCGCAGCGATGCTTATGTCCGTCGGAATCATGTTATCATAAGTTGCATTTATGAAATCTGGCAGATGGATGTCAAAACAAGTTTCCTTACCAGTTTTCATAAGGAAAGGTTGTATGTGATACAATCAGAAAGGTTTTGTCGATCCTAAGGATGCTAAAAGGTATGCTAGCTCCAGCGATCTTTCCATGGACTAGACCAAGCATCTTGGAGTCGGAATATATACTTTGATAGAGTAATCAAAGTTTATGGGTTTATACAAAGTTTGTTAGAAACTTGTATTTACAATAAAGTGAGTGGGAGCACTACAACATTTCTGATAAGTATATGTGGATGACATATTGTTGATCTGAAATGATGTAGAATTTCTGGAAAGCATATAGGGTTATTTGAAAGGTGTTTTTCAATGGAAAACCTGGATTAAGCTACTTGAACATTGAGCATCAAGATCTATAAGGATAGATAAAAAACGCTTAATGGTACTTTCAAATGAGCACATACCTTGACATGATCTTGAAGGTGTTCAAGATGGATCAGCCAAAGAAGGAGTTCTTGCCTGAGTTGTAAGGTATGCAGTTAAGACTTAAAGCTCGACCACGGCAGAAGAAAGAGGAAGGACAAAGGTCGTCCCCTATGCTTTTGTCATAGGCTCTATACGATATGCCATGCTGAGTACCGCACCTGATGTGTGCCTTGCCACATGTCTGGCAAGAGGGTACAAAGGTGATCTAGGAGTAGATCACCAGATAGCGGTCAAAATTATCCTTAGAGGAATAAGGATATGTTTCTCGGTTATGGAGGTGATAAAGAGTTCGACGTAAAGAGTTACGTCGATGCAAGGTTAACACCTATCCGGATAGCTCTGAGTAGAGATACCGGATACGTATAATGGAGCAACAATTTAGAATAGCTCCAAGTAGAACCATTATTTGAAATGGCTCCAAATATAGCATAGAGATTTGCAAAGTACATACGGATCTGAATGTGACAGACCCGTAGACTACAACCTCTCTCACAAGTAACATGATCAAACACAGAACTCATTGAGTGTTAATCACATAGTGATGTGAACTAGATTATTGAACTCTAGTAAACTCTTTGGATGTTTGTCACATGGCGATGTGACTTGTGAATGTTAATCACATGGCGATGTGAACTAGATTATTGACTCTAGTGCAAGTGGGAGACTGTTGGAAATATGCCCTAGAGGCAATAATAAATTGGTTATTTCCTTGTTCATGATAATCGTTTATTATCCATGCTATAATTGTATTGATAGGAAACTCAGATACATGTGTGGATACATAGACAACACCATGTCCCTAGTAAGCCTCTAGTTGACTAGCTCGTTGATCAATTGATGGTTATGGTTTCCTGACCATGGACATTAGATGTCGTTGATAACGGGATCACATCATTAGGAGAATCATGTGATGGACAAGACCCAATCCTAACCCTAGCACAAAGATCGTGTAGTTTGTATGCTAAAGCTTTCCTAATGTCAAGTATCATTTCCTTAGACCATGAGATTGTGCAACTCCCAGATACCGTAGGAATGCTCTGGGTGTGCCAAACGTCACAACGTAACTGGCTGGCTATAAAGGTACACTACGGGTATCTCCAAAAGTGTCTGTTGGGTTGGCACGAATCGAGACTGGGATTTGTCACTCCGTGTGACGGAGAGGTATCTCTGGGCCCACTCGATAGGACATCATCATATGCGCAATGTGACCAAGGAGTTGATCACGGGATGATGTGTTACGGAACGAGTAAAGAGACTTGCCGATAACGAGATTGAACAAGGTATCGGATACCGACGATCGAATCTCGGGCAAGTACAATACCGCTAGACAAAGGGAATTGAATACGGGATTGATTGAATCCTCGACATCGTGGTTCATCCGATGAGATCATCGTGGAACATGTGGGAGCCAACATGGGTATCCAGATCCCGCTGTTGGTTATTGGCCAGAGAGGTGTCTCGGTCATGTCTGCATGGTTCCCGAACCTGTAGGGTCTACACACTTAAGGTTCGATGACGCTAGGGTTATAAGGAATAGATATACGTGGTTACCGAATGTCGTTCGGAGTCCCGGATGAGATCCCGGACATCACGAGGAGTTCCGGAATGGTCCGGAGGTAAAGATTTATATATGGGAAGTCCTGTTTTGGTCACCGGAAAAGTTTCGGGTGCTATCGGTAACGTACCGGGACCACCGGGAGGGTCCCGGGGGTCCACCAGGTGGGTCTACCTGCCCCAGAGGGCTGCGTGGGCCAAGTGTGAGAGGGGACCAGCCCCAGGTGGGCTGGTGCGCCCCCCCACCAGGGCCCAAGGCGAAGAGAGAAGGGAAAAGGGGGAAACCCTAGGCTTAGATGGGCCTAAGGCCCACCTAGTGGTGCGCCCCCCTCTCTCCCCCCTTGGCCGCCCCCCTAGATGGGATCTAGGGCTAGCCGCCACCCCTAGGGGTGGAAACCTAGGTGGGGGCGCAGCCCCTCCCTTTCCCCTATATATAGTGGGGTTTTGGGCTGCCATACACACAAGAACATCTCCTTCTTGGCGCAGCCCTACCCCTCTCCCTCCTCGTCTCTTGCGGTGCTTGGCGAAGCCCTGCTGGAGTACCACGCTCCTCCACCACCACCACGCCGTTGTGCTGCTGCTGGACGGAGTCTTCCCCAACCTCTCCCTCTCTCCTTGCTGGATCAAGGCATGGGAGACGTCATCGGGCTGCATGTGTGTTGAACGCGGAGGTGCCGTCCGTTCGGCACTAGGATCATCGGTGATTTGGATCACGGCGAGTACGACTCCATCAACCCCATTCACTTGAACGCTTCCGCTTAGCGATCTACAAGGGTATGTAGATGCACTCTCCTTCCCCTCGTTGCTAGATTATTCCATAGATTGATCTTGGTGATGCGTAGAAAATTTTGAATTTCTGCTACGATCCCCAACAGGCACTGGACGAGCCATTGACAAGCCCAGCACAAATAGGCATCACCTAGAAGCCAACTAAAAATCCACGATGGTGGCGAAGCAGCCCGCCTCCCACCAGGCTCTCAGGTCCTCGATGATCATCCTCACCACTCCAGCCGGATGTCTAGCTTGTATTGCTTCCAATTTAGTTAAATTGCATATGCTTAGCTTACAAATTATACCTTTGAATATGAAATGCCTTCCTGTTTTTGGTACATACTAGTACATTTGTCTATTAACCATGTTCTTACATCAAACTAATGTTTTTGTGTATCCCTCATCAATCACTTATGATAAGGCAGTCAGGCATGTGGACTACTGTGAGAAAAGATCTTCATTTAAAGAATGCAGCATTAGCCTCCCCACATGATTCGCAAGAAACAACAAGGCTAGATGAAGATAGTGAACTTAGCTCTGTAGTTGATTACCGCATTTGCCCTACACCAGCATCGCAGGTGCTTGCTCTAACTTGGCAGCGTGATATGTGGTTGCATGTTGCATATGGTGTCTAGATTATAATTCTTCCAATCTGGTTCAATTGCATGTGTTATTCTGCTTAGTTTATACATTATACCTGCTAAAGTGACATGCTTTCGTGTTTTTAGTACATAATACATGTGTCTATTAAGCATGTCCTTATATAAAACTATTGTTTTTTTGTATACTGCATCAATCAATATGACGAGACACCTTTAGTATATGCAATGTGATATTAGTTGCATATTTCATATGATTAATAGCATGCACTGCTTCTAATTTGTTTAAATGCAATTTATGATGGGACGCTTTTAACTTGGCAGAGTCATATTGTTGCATCTTTCATGTGGTGTCTAGCTTGCATTGTTTCTTATTTGTTGAAATGGCTTCTGCTTAGTTTACATAAACAGTTGTGAATATGTCATGTCGTCCTGTTTTTCGTACATATTTCATCCTGGTATCATGTGTTTGCCTTACATCAAAGTAGTGATTGTCAGTATCATTAGATGTGAGTTCTAAAGAGTGGATTTTATTGCTTTTTCTTGTCAGTTTTACTTGACAATTCAAAATTGATAAAGCGGAAGGAAATTAGCAAGGCAGCGGATAAAGGTGCTCCTTCCAAACGGAGGGCCTCCCCTAGTGCAAGACAACACATGCATAGACACTCAACGTAGCTGTGTTGATCATGAGCATGTCTCCCCTAGTGCATCATCACGGGTGCTCCCTCTAACTTGACACTGTTATATGTGGTTGCATGTTATGTATGATGTCTAGCTTCTATTGCTTCTAATTTTGTTGAAATCCATCTACTTACTTTACACATTATACTTGTGAATAAGACCCATGTTCCTGTTTCTAGAATATATAATATTTGTCTATCACACCATGTTCTTACATCAAAGTAATATTTTTGTGTAACCTGCGACAATCGCTTGTCATAAGACACGTTTGACTTGGGAGTGTGATATAGGTTACATATCGAATTCTTTTCTAACTTGTATCTATACTTAGTTATAATAATTACAGACTCCCTGAAAATTCCCACGTTAATTAGTAAATATGAACCGTTAATCATGTGGGACCGAAATAATAATGGTTTAGATTAATCCATATAATCTTTCACGGTTTCCATCTAAAAAAAGGTTTCATCTCAAAAGAACATGTTTCCATCTCAAAGAAAAAAGATAAAATATTTTCGATCTAGTATTATATTAAAAAAGATGTCACGGTCGCAAACTCTAACTTTTTTAATCAAAAAAAAACTTTCTCACATGTGTGTTCTAAACGAACAATGCTCCCAACATAATTTGATTTATGTCTGTGTTCCGGCTCTCCTTACCTTCCTGGACCTATACGCCATCGCCGCTGCCGCCATCCCTTGATGCCGCCGCCGCAGACTCCTTCTTCACGCTCACTGCCACTCCCGCCGCCATTGGCCACAGTGTGCGTTTCCGCCGCCATTGTCGGCGATGGACTACTGGAGGTGATGGCCGTGGGGGTCTAAAGTTTACCTCACGCTACAATCGCTCTAATAAAAAGGGCCATGATTCAATCCATCCCCAGGTCACCCTGAACTTCAGATTGCCATCCAATTCAGCAATTGATCTGAGAAAAAAGGTCACAGACTCACACTCAAATCCAGCATCTTTTTAGGCCAATTATTGGATCAATCTCACGCCGGTTGATGCAGCGGAGGAGGAGGAGGCCGCAGTAGTCAGTAAGGCTCCCGAGTGAAGGGATTACAGGGGATTGCTGGTGCCAAGATCCCTACTTTGTTCTCTATCCTTTCAATCCATCACAGAGGATACAAGCATACAATTGGCTTGATCCCTAATGTTTGGACAAGAAAAAAAGTCATTTGTCTACATGTGTATCCATAAGTGGTCCTTTTGACTTGATTGTGTGATGTAGGAAGAGAAAGCATGCAAGTTGCCATGGTCTGCATAACGACATTGCTTCAAGTGGCACCAAAGATATATATGGTAGGCCTGCCTCCGGACAGAAGTTCCCTTTCATGTTTCTACGAGGTTTAAATTATAGATGTTTTCAGATGGCCCTATGTTAGCCAACCAAATTAGTTTTTTTACATGGCAACCAAATTAGAAGACGTCGTTTCGTTTACACCAGAATTGAATGATGCGTATGTTTTTCTCGAGTACATGCTACATATCGGATTAACTGGATGGTACGTCGGATCATCCTTCCATTGCACCGAGGTACGACGCTTAGACTTTGAATATTTTTCCATGTCTTTAACTGCTAAATTGTGCATTTCCATTTTTGTTACATTAGGTAGTCAGATTTTAAAACTACTGGCCATACAATTATTTTGCTTCAAGTACTACTTGAGCTGCACGGGTGTTTTTTTTGCAAAACTTTATCCCTTGAGGTACACTCCAATACTTTCTATATTACACACATAAGGTTTTGTCTTATTATTGGCCTAAATGTACTCTACTAGCAAGTATTGTGCTCCACTTAATGTTTTTTTTCTGCTGACTATGTTCGTCAGTGCAAACTATTTTGTGTAATATTTTTCCAACTATGGTCAATGTTTTGTATAATATTTTTGCAACTATGGTCAATATATACTGTTTCCTGCATGGTACATCTGATCATCCTGCCATTACCTGGAGGTGTATTGCTTAGAGTTTGAATATTTTCCATGTCTTTATATGCTAAATTGTGCACTTTCGTTTTTGTAAGATCAGGTAGTTAGATTTTATAACTATTGGCCATACAATTACTAGCTTCAAGTACTACTTGAGTTGCACATATGTAATTTTGTTTTTGCGAAAGATCGTCCCCTGAGGTACACTCCAATACTTTCTATATTACCCACATAAGATTTTGTCATTATTATTGGCCTAAATGTACTCTACTAGCAAGTACTGTGCTCCACTTCATGTTTCTTTTACTGCTGACTATGGTTGTCAGTGTAAACTGTTTTGTGTAATATTTTTGCAACTATGGTCAATGCATACTGTTTTTTGTATTATTTTTGCAACTATGGTCAATGTATATTGTTTTCTGTAATATGTTTGCATTTTCAGAGAAACTATGTGTAGGTCATCATTCTTAGGATTTTAAGTTTAGTGCTCCAGCTAGCTCTTTATTGTGCTTAGCAGCAGCTGTTATGACAGGACTAACTTCTTTTTCATTCACGAATTCACATACTAGGATTATATGTTAAATAGGCTGGTTCTTCCAAGGGGTCGTTAGAGTGGGAAATCAGAGATGATGTTGTATGAACTCTTTGAAAATCCCTAACCACATCTACTAAACATTTAAAATTCTATATCCTGCCCATCGAATTAATGTTGCGTAGTTTGGCTTATGCTACCACAATGCTCTGTAGGTTAATGAAAATCCAACAACTTGAATACATGAATGCATAATGTGATTTTCTAGAAAATTTAGGATCCTTCTATATATGCAACCACACTATTAAGTCTAGAGCTCATGAACTACAAGACAAGTGCAACGATAACTTATATTCATATTAACCAGAATATCATGCAAATAGATTATTATGTTTATTGGATATGACGACCCCGAGAAGGTTTATGCAATCATTCCACCTTCCTTTGTTAAGCAAAGGTATAAACCCTAGATTACAAACATTTTCCTGTATAGATGGCAATAAGTTATGCCAATTTCCTTTCATCCACCGGCCACAAGCTACCCATGCAATAGGTAATTATGACATGTAGTCAATGATGCAATGGTGTTTGAAATATTTGGACCCTTAGTGAAACCCGAGATTCAAAAGCTAGCTCGCTTATCGATTATCTATATATTACAATACTAATTTGATACTCCCAACAAATAGATCGTAATCAGAAAATATTAGTCGCTCATCTGATGTGAACGAGATATAACGGTGTGGATTAACACATGTAATCCTGCACTAAAACCCTTAGACTCATTAGTTCTTTGGCACTATAGTTGAACTACCCACCGATGCCATCAAATTATTTGCAGGCATCTTTTAAGAGAAATCCACCCATGTGTTTACCACCCAGAATTGAAGAGTCGCAATATAGAATCAAACTTTTCGATCCCTCATCCATGTCTGTCTCCTGCAATGGTGTCATGCCTAAGTCCTACCGCCGTTCGCACCCCACTATGATACTTCGTCAGATCAATCTATCTGGTAATGGTCGCCGTCTGGCCGGTGAGCGTTGCCGCCATTTCTAAACTTGACGACCCCTTGACGCATAAGACATTCTTATTGGTGCACTTACTAAGAGCAGCAGCGTGGTTAATTAAGTTTATGAGAGAAGTGCCGGTTCATGCCGACAATGGTCGATGGAGCTTTGATGTGGTTGTGGAGGCATAATAAGCATGGTAATCAAAAAGATTTCTAAGGGTAAGGTGTAGGCAGCGCTAGCTGATACTATCATGCTGTTTTTACTGTCTCTTTATTTATTTATTTTACTGCAGATATCCTGGCTTGGATCAAAAATTATTTTGTCCAGTTTGTAACCCAATATATTTGTGCACAAAAACATGTGATGCTGAGGTGCCATTTATGCTACTGCAGGTCCAGATCATATGTCGCTCCGAGAGTTCTTTCTGCTCTGAAGACACGCTTACACGCAGCCTTTAATGATTGCTTTCCAGTGAGACACAAGTACAAGGATTTAAGCACCCTTGATTGATTCATGGAGAGCACACGAAATGCGTCTGGCTAATCTAATCTAGCTACTGGATCGACCAGACGGAAGAATTGAACACACACCGGTGATTGCCCAAGTCCGGTCCTAACAAGACCATTAATCTTATGGTTATGTTAATTCCAGCAATTTATCTGTTGTGCCTCCTGATGTTATCTTATTAACTGGACTTAGAAACGGAGAAGTGCCATGATGTAATGCGACTTGGTGGAGCAAGGTTATATTGCTGGACCAAGATATGCATCTATATTTCCTAAAATCTTTCACTTACATTCTTTTATTTCTTGTCTAGTTTTACTTCTATGTGATGTCTGATTTCTTCCTTTCTAAAGTTGTTTGGTAATGAACGATCCTAACCTGAAATTGAGTAGGCTTACGGTGACTTGATGAGTGATTTCCTGGTGAATGGTTGGTTTTATATTATTTGCAAGTTTTGTAATTCCGCTATGCCATTGGACTTTACTTGCTCATATATTGGCAAACCTTATATCTACCTGCCATACACCTACATGGCTGCATGTGTGTCCTCGACGAGTACACAACTCTACTTTACAAAATGGAATCCTAGAAGAGAAAAAAGGTAAAATGAAGTTGAGAAAATATTATCATCTATTTTACTGATCACTTTACATGGTAATACTTTATTATGTCCGTGTTATTGGCGATCAAGAATATCCAAATCCATCTGTGTTGAAACATTTGTGGGAGGTCAGTGCATTGCAATTATTAACAAATTAATTCTAGCATTCCTAGCATGAGAAAGAAAACGATGGTGATTTTATAAATTACACGCAAGCAAATATCACTGGCTTATTTCTTCTTTTCTTCACAAATTTTGCTGCATCCAGCATGTCATCCACAGAATATGGTCGATCCCTCAGTTAATTAATCAGTATTTTTTTTGAGTGTACATTATAGTTTTGTTGCTCTACTATAATAGAAACATTGTTCTCCTTGACACAATCTTACTGTTCTCCACTATTTTATTTAATTCTCTGTTGTCTTCATGTTGTTAACTGGAGTTACATTTTTCATAGACACTTTAATGAGCATAGTTGATGAGATTTTTCCCGTTTTTAATTACTTTTTTTTAGAGTATGTTCTTAATTACTTACGTGCACCTGACCGAGAACATTCCTAAGCTATACAGGGAATCCGTATAGTCATGTCTATCGCATACATTTTTGTTACAGAAAAAATAGTTTGGTTTCCAGGGTCAGTCCAGTCATAATGCTCACAAAATTCAAAGCGGCCGGTATTTTTTTTCAGAAACGGAGGCAAAAACTTTGCCTCATCTCATTGATAAAGAAAGGGTTTGAAACATAGTTACGAGGACCATTACTCCTCCACAAATGGTTGAAACAAAAAAGATTACTCTCGTGGCATGATCGAACTCAATTTTTTTGCCCCGCAAGAACCCAATTTCTCCCTTCACATTTTATCAAGGCGACGACCCCATTGGCCATGACCGATTTTCCTTGGAAAACCCTCACGTTCCTCTCTCTCCAAATCTCCCAGACCATATATAGGCTATAGTGGAGTGAATCACCAAAAAATTCTCATAAACTCTTGTCGCCATGGTTCCATCCAAATTTTCAATCTCTTCCATAAAACTGTAATATGTATAAGTTTTTACCTTCACGTAAACAACAGGGTAGGCAAGGATGCATGGTACACTAAGGTGGTAACTTGGCAACTATGTTGTTTTTACTCTCTACATGTTTACCTGGGAGTTGTGCTATTGGCAGCTTTAAAACGGCACACCACAACCATTAGATACAATGATTCTTTTCAGAATATTTTCTTATCTACCAAAAATAACTATTCCATATGTATATTTTTTAACTTTCATGATGTATTTAAATTCCAATAAGTTGTCGAGTGTAATATAAATTGTAATAATGTAAATTTTATTGTGATTAAGGTCAACATATAGCAGCTAGCCCGTGCATGTGCACGGGTTGACGACTAGTTACTTCTAATTTGTTTAAATTGCACTTATGATGAGACATTTTTAACTTGGTAGAGTGATATTCGTTGCATCTTTCATATGGTGTCTAGCTTTCATTGCTTCTAATTTGTTGAAATGCCTTCTGCTTAGTTTACACATCATAGCTTAGTTTACACATCATAGCTGTGAATATGCAATGCTGTCATTTTTTCTTACAGATTCAATCGTCCTATCATGCGGTCGCCTTACATTAAAGTAGTGCTCGTCCGCATCCTGTATCAATGAGTTCCGAAAAGCGAATTTTTATTCATTTTTCTTGTGGGTTTGACTTGACAAGGCAATACAATTAGGAAAGAGGAAGGAAAAAAATAAGGCAGGGACTGATGGCGGTCTTCCGGCGAAATCGACATCCCAGGTGCTTTCTCTAGCTTGGTGGTGTGATATTGCCTTGCATGTTGCATACGGCGACCATCTTGCGTTGCTTCTTATTTGTTGAAATGACTTCTGCTTAGTTTACAAAAACAGTTGTGAATATGCCACGTCGTCCTGTTTTTCATACATATTCCATCCTGGTATCATGCGTTTGCCTTAAATCTCGCATTCTTTTCTAGCTTGTACTACTTCTAATTTGTTCAAATGACACTTATGATGAGACAGTTTTTACTTGGTAGAGTGATATTCATTGCATCTTTCATATGGTGTCTAGCTTTCATTGCTTCTAATTTGTTGAAATGCCATCTGCTTAGTTTACACATTATAAGCTGTGAATATGCAATGTTGTGAATATGCAATGGCACTAATGACGAGAGACCTTTAACTTGGTAGTGTGATGTTGTTTGCATCTTGCATATGATTTATTTTTTGTACTGCTTCACATTTGTTTAAACGCCAGTTATGACGAGACATTGTTAACTTGGTAGAGCGATATTTGTAGCATATTTCATATGGTGTCTACCTTCCATTGCATTGCTTCTAATTTAGTGAAATGTCTTCTCCTTAGTTTACACATAATAGTTCTGATTATCTCATGTCGTCCTGTTTTTCGTACATATTACATCCTCCTATCATGTGGTTGTCTAACATCAAAGTTCAGTTTTGTCTATATCATGCATCAATTTGTTTTGAAGAACTAAATTGTTATTCCTTTTTCTTGTCGACTTGACTTAACATGGCACAGAGAAAGAGGAAGGAACATAGAATGACAGGGGATGGTGTTAGTACTAAGGACAAACGAAAAGGGAAGCGGAAGAATCCTGCAGATTCTGCTGGTACTGATGGTGCAATAGAATATCAAAGTCCAGGGGAAAATTGTACAAACGGGGTATCCCGTGCTACACGGGCCGCAAAACAAGCCAAAGAGAAACCAATAACTGCCACCAAACAAGCGGAGACAACCCTAGTTATTGCAACACCTTCCATAGTACCACCAGCTGCACGGTTACTCATTCGACAACTCAGCTAGCAGCATGTTCCCAAGCTCCTTTGCCACCTGACACTACTTCCGAAGCACTCTTGACACAAGACGAGTTGGCAAGATCAGATGAACTTTGTACTGCTTCACATTTGTTTAAACGCCAGTTGCTGGAGTCAAGTTACAATTGCATGCTTCTTTATATGTAGTCTCAAAGTTTGTTGTACACTAACACTTCCTACGTTCGTTGTTGGACTAGCACCTAGGCGCAAGAGGAAACAAACATCAGGGATAATGCTCGATAGGTTAACTAAATCTAGAGGAGGAAGAATGGAGATCCGTTTTGAGGCAGGTTTAAAAAGGCCACGTGATTCTACAGAGTTAGCCAAGTTAGTATCAGAGGCATCGGTTGCCGTTAGGTGTCATGCACGTATCCTCCCAACATGGATTCAGTACAGGAATGACAAATGCGAAACCCAGTTCAACACCTTGCTCGACCATTTATCTGTAAGTATGGTTACGTATGGAAACTAGTAATATCATCTTGCTCTGTCCCATACTTTCTAGGTTGCTGATAATGAGAGTCCCATAATTTTCAACAAATGAGGTTCAAGTTGAATAGCCAAGATAATGCAACCAGACAAGCTTGCACCCATGTTTTCAAGTCTTCTTTGCGACAATATCGGTATGACTTGAGGAAAACTCATTTTGAAGGCAAGGCTAATAGTGAAATTGCCCAAACATCTCCAGTGGAAAATATATTGTATGAAGATTGGAGAGGCCTCGTTAAACACTGGTCTGATCCAAAGTATCAGGTACGTTATATGTATGTGATCAGATCACATGTTGAACTCCTATTTATGCATGTGCCTCACAAATCTATCTTCTTGTAGGTGAACTATTCAAAGAACAAGGCCAACCGTACGAAGGTGAAATTCCAACAAACGACAAGATCTCATAGTTATATTGCACACTGCAAGGCTCTTGTAATTAGTTGTTGTTTCACTCTTTTCGTTGTGTGATATGTCTCCTTCGTATCTACTTTTCCAAACACTTTTGCCCTTATTTTGGACTCTAATTTGTATGATTTGAATGGAACTAACCCGGACTGGCGCTGTTTTCAGCAGAATTGCCATGATGTTGTTTTATGTGCAGAAAACAAATATTCTCGGAATGACCTGAAACTCCACGGAACATCTTAGAAAAAACAATAAAAAATCCTCGCCAAAGATGAAGACCAGGGGGCCCACACCCTTCTCATGAGGGTGGGGGCGCCCCCCACCCTAGGGCGCGCCCCCCTACCTCGTGGGCCCCCTAGAAACCCTCCGACGCCAACTCCAACTCTATATATTCACTTTCTGAGAGAAAAAAATCAAGGAGAAGAAATCATCGCGTTTTACGATACGGAGCCGCCGCCAAGCCCTAAAACCTCTCGGGAGGGCTGATTTGGAGTCCGTTTGGGGCTCCGAAGAGGGGGATTCATCGCCGTCGTCATCATCAACCATCCTCCATCACCAATTTCATGATGCTCACCGCCTTGCGTGAGTAACTCCATCGTAGGCTTGCTGGACGGTGATGGGTTGGATGAGATTTATCATGGAATCGAGTTAGTTTTGTTAGGGTTTGATCCCTAGTATCCACTATGTTCTGAGATTGATGTTGCTATGACTTTGCTATGCTTAATGCTTGTCACTAGGGCCCGAGTGCCATGATTTCAGATCTGAACCTATTATGTTTTCATGAATATATGTGAGTTCTTGATCCTATCTTGCAAGTCTATAGTCACCTACTATGTGTTATGATCCGGCAACCCCGAAGTGACAATAATCGGGACCACTCCCGGTGATGACCGTGGTTTGAGGAGTTCATGTATTCACTATGTGCTAATGCTTTGTTCCGGTTCTCTATTAAAAGGAGGCCTTAATATCCCTAAGTTTCCAATAGGACCCCGCTACCACGGGAAGGTAGGACAAAAGATGTCATGCAAGTTCTTTTCCATAAGCACGTATGACTATATACGGAATACATGCCTACATTACATTGATGAATTGGAGCTAGTTCTGTGTCACCCTATGTTATGACTGTTACATGATGAACCGCATCCGGCATAATTATCCATCACTGATCCGGTGCCTACGAGTTTTCCATATACTGGTTTACGCTTATTTACTTTCCCGTTGCTACTGTTACAATCACTACAAAATACCAAAAACATTACTTTTGCTGTCTTTACTTTTGTTGCCGCTACCACTACTATCATATTACTTTGCTACTAAACACTTTGCTGCAGATACGAAGTTTCCAGGTGTGGTTGAATTGACAACTCAGCTACTAATACATGAGAATATTCTTTTTCTCCCCTTGTGTCGAATCAATAAATTTGGGTTGAATACTCTACCCTCGAAAGCTGTTGCGATCCCCTACACTTGTGGGTTATCAAGACTAATTTCTGGCGCCGTTGCCGGGGAGCATAACTCTATTCTTTGAGTCACTTGGGATTTATATCGGCTCACCATTATGAAGAACTTGAGAGATCCGAAAACCAAAATCTATCCCTCAACTACGAGGGGAGGTAAGGAACTGCCATCTAGCTCTGCACTTGATTCACCTTTTGTTATGAGTAAGTTTGCGACACCTACACCTGCTTCTGCTATTCATTCCGATATGTCGCATGTTATTGATGATGCCACTTCTACTATACATGATACTTATGATGAAACTGCTTCTGCGTCTGATACTACTGTGCCCCTTGGTGAATTTCTTGATGAACAAATTGCTAGGGCTAGAGAAAAAGAAATAATTGAATCTGAATACAATGATGATAGTGATGATGAAAATATGTCTGTTATTCCTGAAGGTTATCTTTTTGATATGGAATCTTCTGCCGCTATTTTCGCTTGCAAAGATAGATATGAGCTTAAGAGGTTATTAATTAAATGGAACAAAGAATTACTTAGAGATAAAATGAGACCCGACCCTGCTTTTGCTACTTCACCTATTTGTGCTCCTGATAAAGATTATGAATTCTCTGTTGATCCTGATATAATTACTTTGGTTGAATCTGATCCGTTTTATGGCTATGAATCTGAAACTGTTATGGCACATCTTACTAAGTTAAATGATATAGCTGCCCTGTTCACTAATTATGAGAGATCACGTTACCTCTATATACTCAAAATATTTCCGTTCTCGTTAAAGGGTGATGCTATGAATTTTTTTAATTCTCTTGATCCTGGTTGTGTGCGTAGTCCCCACGATATGATTTATTACTTCTCTGCTAAATATTTCCCTGCTCATAAGAAACAAGCTGCTTTGAGGGAAATATACAACTTTGTGCAAATTAAAGAAGAGAGTCTCCCACAAGCTTGGGGGAGGCTTCTCAAGTTACTTAATGATTTGCCTGATCATCCTCTTAAGAAACCCGAAATACTTGATATCTTTTATAATGGACTAACCGATGCTTCCAGAGATTACCTGGAGAGTTGTGCTGGTTCTCTTTTCAGGGAAAGAACACCGGATGAAGCTGAAATTCTATTGAATAATATGTTGACAAATGAAAATAATTGGGCACCTCCTGAGCCTGCTCCTGCTCCAATTACTGAGTCTATTCCTAAACCAACTCTGAAGAAGAGAGGTGTTCTATTTCTCAGTCCCGAAGATATGCAAGAGGCAAAGAAATCTATGAAAGAGAAAGGTATTAAAGCTGAACACGTTAAGAATTTACCTCCTATTGAAGAAATACATGGTCTTAATTCACCACCTGTAGAAGAAACTTATGATCTCAATTCTTTATTTATTGAAGAACCTCCTGATCCCGATATCCTGACACAGGTAGTGAAGGTAAATTCTCTCTATAGATATGACAAAGCTGAAGTTCCTCCTACTAAAATTGCTAGTCAGTGCTTGGATGAGTTTGGTAACTTTATGTATAAGCAAGACGACTTCAATGCTTATTTTGTAGACAATTAAAATAAAATGCTTATATGATTAGACGCTTGGGTGATTACATCGCTGATATTAAAGGTGAACTTAAACTTGTTAGCAAACATGCTTCTATGGTTACCACTCAAGTAGAACAAGTACTTAAAGCTCAAAAAGAAGTGCTTGATGAAATGAATAGTAAGAAAAATGATTATGATGTTAGAGTGGCTACTAGAACTGGTAGAATGACTCAGGAACCTTTGTATCCTGAAGGCCACCCTAAGAGAATCGAGAAAGATTCTCAGAGAAATAATATTGATGTTCCTAGTTCTTCTAAAAAGAAGAAAAAGAAAAATGATCGAACTGTGCAAACTTCTAGTGAACCTATTGCTGAACCACCTGATAATCCAAATGATATATCTATGTCTGATGCTGAAACACAATCTGGTAATGAACATGAACCTAGTGAAAATGTTAATAATGATGTTCATGATGATGCTCAACCTAGTAATGACAATGATGTAGAAATTGAACCTGCTGTTGATCTTGATAACCCACAGCCAAAGAATCAACGTTATGATAAAAGAGACTTTGTTGCTAGGAAACATGGTAAAGAAAGGGAACCTTGGGTTCAGAAACCCATGCATTTTCCTCCAAAACCATCCAAGAAAAAGGATGATGAGGATTTTGAGCGCTTTGCTGAAATGATTAGGCCTATCTTTTTGTGTATGCGATTAACTGATGTGCTCAAAACAAATCCTTATGCTAAATATATGAAGGATATCATTACTAATAAAAGAAAGATACCGGAAGTTGAGATTTCCACCATGCTTGCTAATTATACTTTTAAGGGTGGAATACCAAAGAAACTTGGAGATCCCGGAGTACCTACTATACCTTGCTCCATTACAAGGGAAGCGCAAGTATTCAACGCTCCAACTATGAAGTGGTGCAAGATGAAGCCGATGAGTTTGCAATGAAAGAAGATGAAGAACCTCGTGAGCTTTATCGGAGAGTAACCAAACTCGCGATCTCACTCCGAGATCATGGGAGCAAGGACACGGATGACAATTGGATCAAGCGCAAATTCCTCAAGGCAATGATGCCTTACACTACTAGGAAAAGGCTAATTAGTGGCGCACCTATTTTGGCCATTAATGGCGCACTACAGGTGCGCCACTATTAACACGCCACTAGTAACAAGTACTAATGGCGCATGGGCCATTAGTATCCCAGATAATAGTGGCGCACCTGGCAGTGCGCCATTAATATGTCCCCTGGTGCGCCATTACTATGCCTCCAAGGGAGCCATATTTACCTTGTGCTCTGGGTTACTAATGGCGCACTTCTAGATAATGCGCCACTAGTATGTTTATTCCAGTGCGCCACTAAAATGCAGTATGGTGCGCCACTAGTATGAATATTAGGGGGAAAATCTGATATTTGCACAGGTTACAAAATATATTACTACACAGAATATAGACAGCACAACATATAAACAGCAGATTTATCGAATACAATAGAAGATTAGTCTCCGAATACAATTCATCATATTAGTCTCCGAATTCAAAAGACCGAACAAAGTTAGAACATTACAAGTCTCAAGACCGCGAGTAGTGAGTTTGTCTTCACATTACAAGTCGGTATCGATCATCTAAACTACCATCACATAGAAGAGAGCTGCAGTCATCATGATGAGCATCATCGCGATGAAACTGGTCTTCATCCGGTTCCTCCTCTGCTCCCTCCTCTCTCCCGTTAGATAGCGCGCGTATCTAGCTTCCGCCTCCGTACTAGTGGTGTACCCTTTGTAACTGTTACCGCTGAAACGGTGAACCTGTCTCCGACACACCTCCCAGTCGTCGTAGACTCCGGGAACCTTACCCTTGTACACGACATACGACGGCATCTCTATGCACTAGACAAACAAAACGTTAGTAGCAATTCACAGACAATACATAAGCAATATATAAGTATGCAACAAAAGGATCGGCAGAGAAAAGCAACACATTAATAGCACGATTCATGGTCCTACTAATAAATAGCATCGATTACATATAAGTTGAATGACAATCCAAACGAAAGAGACATACAAGTTAATTAAAGTTTAATTACAACATGAGCTAATCGATATTTCAGAACTACATAGAATCACTACTTTCGACTCGACTCAGGGACCGGAGCGTGGATGAAGCCGCCATCTTTCGTGATGGTCATGAAATCACGATCGTTGTCAGCCTGCATTTGTAGTGTTGTTTCTATTTCACAGTTGGACGGTTGATATCTGAGGTAGAACTGCCCCGAGGTACGAAGGACATCTTGATGAATTATTTCCGCAAACTTTGACTAGATGCAAAAGAATTCTTGTCTGAGGTCCGCGTCATGGATTGCCGACAAGTGTGCAGCCCAATCTTTGAGACTATTTGGTAGCAGAAGGTGATTATGGTCCTGTACGATCGCCGCATGTGATGGAGGGCGTAGTAGGCATCCTTCTGACCGCCAGGCGGCTGCTTGACGCAGGGGAACGTCATTACGTGGGTGAACACATGCTTGCCATACTTAAAAATTGGCCTCCTGAAGGTGCCTCTAGATTTGGCATAGCCGAGGAGAACATCATCAAGAACTCTCTTGATATTTATGTAGTCTTTATTCGACTGACAGTCCGAGTCAAAATACGTGGCCATGGAAAAGTTCGGGCTTAAGAGGATGAGTGTGCAACGTGTGTCACTTCAAAAAACATGGAATGTTAGAGAGAAAAAAGAACGATCGAAATCTAAGAAATCATATGTTACGGGGCGGTGAGGGGATGACTTACTCGGGAAAGTAAGGCACGAGGAAGTTATCCTTATCTGGGTTTGCCAGAATGACGCCTTCGAGGTATGAACTCGTGACTTGCCGGTACCCAGCGCTGCCCAAGATCTTGGCACGCATGTAGAATGGGTCGACTATCACGATGTCCAGGGTCTTGTCTCTAATGATCCGCATCTCCATACTTAGAGAAAATAGCCGAATGAAGGTGTAGTGCAGCAGATGAAGGTTAAACATAGCGAATATGTCATCAAACCGCAGGATGATCATACCCCCGATGGCACTATCGACAAAGCCCTTGCCCTCTGGCACCTTGGCCATGAAAACCGGGTATGCCACATCATCCTCGGAGAGACGCCGCTTCTCCAAAGAAATAACACTGTCATGCAAACTCCGCATAGCACCGGTTGCAGCATTGAGCAGATTAGTCGGTAGCATCAGCCTACCTGCCACATGCACCCTCCTCGAGATATCCTTAGATGAAGGTGGCCCGTCCTGAGCACGGATCGTACTCGGTGCCGGCTGGCTCGCACCCTTGTTATTCTTTCTTTTCTGTCCCTTCTTCTTCTGCTGTAATGGGATCGAGTTCTGCTCAGAGACAGCCTTCTTGAGTGTGTTGGGGCTGATAATATTTCGCACCTCGGCTATCTGAGGCTCGGTGAGGGCGGGAGCTGGAGGCGTCTCCTGAGAACTGAATGCCAGACGACGCCTGTTGCAATTGGGTTTCTCCATGGTACCAGCTAGATTGTGATTGTCTTTTGCGGGGTTGGGTTCTTTAGAAGGAGGCCCCAAGAATTCGTCACCGTACCCATGTTCGTTGAAGTACTTACCGACCCTGGTAAATGTACTGTCGTCGTCGTCCGGATCATGTGCCATATGCATGTCCGGATCGGCCATATGTTCGTCGCCGTCGTCTGGTAGCGTTGCGGCGGTCTTGCCATGGCTTGGCGCCGGCCCGACTAGCGGTGTTGTGTGTGGGGTGGTGTCCCCCGCCCCCAAACGAATCTGGCTCTTCGGCCAAAGCATGGACCAACCTATGCAGGTGCTGAGGATCATCACATCATCTTCGTTGGCCCCAGGGGGTCGATACGGAGGTAACAAGTCGTTGCAGCCCGCAGCACCCGAACTAGTTGAACCCTATACACGTTGGGTGGCATCGGATTACCGTGGAACAGGCGGTTGCCCGGTTGAACGATTCTGGCCTTGGCGACATCGATCAACTCGCCATTCACAAAGTGCAGGAGAGTGCATGGAACGTCGGTAGCGCCCTGCGAAAACATGTAGGGTGTCAGGGATACCCAGTCAAAGGCAAGGAGATGAAGTCATCGGTCGAGAGGCTTAGTTACCGTGATGGCGTCGAGCTCGGCTAATGTCGAGGCACCGCCAACGGCGGGCGTGCAAGTGATGGAGGGGCCGCTTGCTGCCGAGGTGCTGGCCGGCGTATTCTTCCCACACCCGAGTGCATTAAGCTCCAATGCCAGCACCGATGCCAGAGACACCAATGCCGCCTCCACCGGAGACACCAATGTCGCCTCCGTCGGAGACACCAATGGCGCCGTCGGCGCGTTGTGCGAGTTGCTGCCCGTGAAGCTGGGAATCGGGGGCGGCCCCTGTTGGCCGCCCGCAATCCACGTCTGCAGCCCCTCAAGCAAGGTAGGCATAATGGCGGTGATCGTCACTCCCAGTTGGTCTCGCACTTGCTCTTCGACTATCTCCGGAATCCGCGCCACGTGTGCCCTGAGTTCTAGAACCTCGCGCTCCTGGCTTTCCGAGCTGGTCTTTCTCTCCTTTCACCCAGCGGTATAGTATTCCGACCATTTCTTGGACAAGCCTTTGCCGGCCACACGACCAGCTGATGTCGGCATACTGAGCTTATCCTTGTGTTTCATTACGTTCAACGCCCTATTTAAAGTGGTGTCCCAAGGGGAGCTCTGAGATGACCCCGCGCTACTGCTTTCAGTTTCCTACGGAAGGAACATGAACCATTTAGAAAATTGGCTTCATTAATTAGAATGCAACCATATGGAGCTAATTATGCGGGGGTGTATTCCTTGCCAGAACAAACTCAAGCGCCTTGGTCTTCAGATCCGTGGTAAGCTCCTTGGTTACCGGGATCGGTGTCTTCCGCGGCGTCCTCATAGCGGTGAGGTTCTTCCTCCATCTCCTGGGACAGCTCCCAGAATGCCTTGCCCGAACCACCGGCTTCATCGTTGTGGGCCATGTTTTGCTCTAAATAGGAAAAAAGTTTGGTCAAAAGTTGGTTATTGTCAAGGAACAAGATCTCTAAGTTGACCAAATAACCTAATTCTTGAGGAATGTCACCAGAAAGTTGGCTTCGGTGTGCGGTACAAAACTGAATTTTGGAAATCTACAGAATGAACAAGCTAAGGGCTGCAAATGCCTGCAAGGCTTCAAGGGTGACGGCATAATGGCTCAGTGTTATTTAAGGGTTGGTTTGTGAGGAATTATCATGGTCTCATCATTTAGGGTTTGTCGACACCGAGGAATCCTAAAATTTAAGCTTTTATCATTTAGGGTTTGTCGATGCCGAGGCACCCTAAAAGCCTAAGCTTTCTTTATTTAGGTTTTTATCGACATCTAGGCACCCTAAAAGCCAAGGTTTTATCATTTATGGCTTGTCGATGCTGAGGCACCCTAAATGCTAAGTTAAGTTTTCATCATTTAGGGTTTATCGATGCCGAGGCACCCTAGGTTGACTGATATATATGGGTATCTTCTAATAATATACCCTATCAAGTATGGCGCAATAGTTAAAAAAAATAGCCAACAGTGACATGCAAGTGCTGACAGAAAAGGGAAGGAGAATTCTAAGTTGGGCCTAATCACTTGGCTGTATTGCCACCTACGGCAGTTGCATATTAGTTGTGCGAAAACAAATTAGGTGCGGGAAGTAATGAATAATATTTAATGGGATACCTCAAAAAGCTAATCTAGTATCTCCATTTAACAGTTTTCAACTAGAAAGTGCACAAAGTGCAACAAACAGATTATTTCAACCCCACAAACAATAAAGATAACATTCTTTTCCTGAACTATAAACGACTCATGGTTTCGTGTGTCCACACATGAATTCAGCATATGTGTTTAATGCAGCAAGAATAAAGGGACACCACATGTCAAAAATCTCACATCCAAAATTTCACAATTGAGCCTAACGTGACAGTGCATATATAACCAGGCTTATGGTGCATTCTACTTTCTACTTGTCCAAACTGTATTTGTCAGACTTAACTAAGTTAACTGTTATCTGCACACCCTAATCTTTTTATCCGATTAACACAAAATAGACATCTCAACACTTGCATTTGCAAATATAACACCATGAGACACTTCAACTAGGTACTTCTCGAAGGACAAACACCAAGAGACAGTAAAAATATCAGCCGTTGATAGAAGATTCAGAACTAGTCCTTAGCTTGAGCTTCTGAAATAGTACTGGCAAACCTAGAATAATGGCTCAAAAGCTGAACTGTTTGAGCTTCTGAACTAGTACTGGCAAACCTAGAATAATGGCTCAAATGCTAAACCTAGAATAGATTATACCATTAGTAATAACTATGCATTGCTCATGTTGTAAAAAGGCACAGAAAGAGAGCAACTGACATTAGTAATAACTATGAGTTGTTATCACACTTATATATGTATAACACAAGAGGCAGTTGATCCTACTTAATTAAGTACTAAGATACCCTGGCCCATGCATTAGTCACAAGTACCCCATATGTCCTATTTTTAGCAACGTCATGCTAAAATTCACGGAAAATTTTAGCATGACCTTTTGCTGAAAATAGGACATATGGAGTACCCAAATTTGCCGGAACATAAGTTAATCGACATTCTGGCAAACTCAAGGGCCTCTCGGGGTACCTGCAAAATCATCACGACACGATGGTCGGAGACAAAACCAAAGAAATTGTTTTCTGTAAAAGATGATCATCATCTTTACAAGTCTTTCTCAATGTGATCAATTGATGGATCAACACGTAAAACATGTCCAATAAGAGCATATAATTCAACAACTCCACTGAAAATGAGAGATGAAAGATGCAGGAAGCACAAACAGCTCAGAAAAATCAACCTCATAAATGCCATAAAAGTAGTCTTGCAAACACTTCATATAAGAAAGCATTTATCTTTTTTTAGGGAAGAAAGCATTTCTCTTTAATAATGAAATAAATCGTTAGATATGTTCAGAAATAAATGTTCCCTGGAAGCACTGATTTGATATATAACTGAGCAACACAGATCAACACTGAAAATCAATTGAGGCTGCTACAGCCTATAGGTGACCCAATATTCATATGTCCTTGAGAAACATGAAGATCATGCTAAAGCAAAGTGTCCAAGCCAACTACTCCAATGAGTAAAAGTTCACAAACACCTTTATCAACAATTGAGTTAGGTGGGTGATATTGTTCTTGCAACTTGTTAGCACTGTGCAAGCAAGCATCAAAAAGAACATGTCTACAACTATCAGACCATCACAAGTATCAATGGAACATGTCTACAACTATGTAACAAATCTGACCATCACAAAAATCAAAAGAACATCTCTACACCATCATTCAGGCCATCACAAGCATAATAGAGCAATGGTGTTTTCTTCAGTTACCTTTGATCTGGCTGCTCGGAATCCACTGACCATCTGATCCGCTGACCAATCCACTAACCTGCTGTTCATCAAAAGGAAAAATAAATGAGCATACGTGGTGAGTAGAAGGGATTGGGGATTTAGGGTTTCTGTATGGGTTTAGGTATTGGGTTAGGGAAGATGGCTATGGGGGGCTACAGGAAGAAGCGGCCAGGCGGAGGCTCCAGTCCCGTGACATCCGGTGAAGGCTCTAGTCCCGTGACATCCGGCGATGGACACTCACTGTGCTAGCTAGTAACTGCATTTTTTTCACCAACTACATACTATGCACTACTTAGTCACAAATTGCAGTCATGAAATTAGGAGATCCATCTATCTATGACATCTAGCTAGTTGCATCACTGACTAAAATTTTGGTTCAACTTTCATGGACATGCATGCTATTTACGGTTCAGTTCACGATACTGCTAGTGAAACAAAGTTCCAAAATTATTTTTTCGTTCTCTAATGCAACATTTTTCTTCTTACCTACGTGGTCACCTTCAAAACCATCTACAAATAATCTGCAGTTTCATTGGCAAACTTCTTTACCCACGTAAATCTAACTCATTTTCCTTACAGAATCTTTGTTCCGAAGCACCTACAAACAATCTGCAGTTATATACTTTTAACTTCTTTAGCCGCATAATCTATGTATAGTCACAAATCTTATTCATTTTTGAGCTTCTTGAACCACAGAATCTTTTTGCAATCATACAGCTCAAATTGACAATGATTCACTTTTTGCAATGGCAGTCAGTAAAGCCAGACAAATGGTTCACCAGTGCTCCTTCTATATATCAGAGACTTAAGATGTGTGTTTAGTGTGATCATTTCCCCAAAAGAATAAAACAGAACAACATTTGGGAAGCAACGAGCCACCGTGATGGAAGAGAAGAATAGAGGGATTTGTTGCCCCTGCGTATGTACCCAATGTTTGCGGCGCGGAGAAGCCGGCGTTCCTCAGCGGAGCGGGAGCCCCATCACGCGCGGCGTGGACGGCTAGCTGGTTGCTTCCCCCGACCTCCGGTGGTGGTAGCCCTTGGGGACGACGGCCTTGGCAATCCAATTGTAGGAGAAGAGGAAGGTGAGGACATGGGAACATGAGGTGCAAGAAACGAGAGAGGAGGAGAGGGCAATACCGAATCGAACTGGGGCGGAATCGGGCTGGAGCTGTGCCGGCGTCGGAGTAGATAGACAGCGACGTCGCCTGGTCGCCGCGTCATGTCGCCGCACAGGCCGAGGGGGGCTTGTCCGTGGATGGCCCTCCTGTGGATGAGGGGGCAGGGGTGGGGCGTCTCCGAGGCTCCAAGTCTTCGGTGACGCAGTGGGTCTGGGTCGGGGCGGTGCAGTGGGTCTGGGTGCCGCGGATTTCTAGGGTTTCGAGGGTTGGGAAGGCAAGGGAGGGCGTGGGTGGGTGCGGTGAAGGTGAGGGAGGGGGTGGGTGGGGGCGGCGGAGCCCAGGAGCGAGGTCGTCGATGGGTGGAAGGGGATCGGCGGCGGTGGCAAGAGGCGAGGGGTGAGATGGGAGAAGGGGGGATGGGAGAAGGGCGAGATGGACAGGTACACACCTACATACAAAGGGGGGCGTTAGCAATGGCGCACCTTCTAGGGGTGCGCCATAAACCCCATGATAGCAATGGCGCACCTTCCCTCGGTGCGCCATTACTAACTTTTTTTGGATTTTTAGAAAATATTTATCAAAATTGTTATTTTAAAATATTTATGAATATGAAAAAATATCATCAAATTTATGAATGTGAATAATTTTTTAGAAAACATTTATGAATATGAAAAAATATCATCAAATTTGTTATTTGAAAATATTTATGAATATGAAAAAATATCATCAAATTTACGAATGTGAATAATTTTTTACAAAACATTTATGAATATGAAAAAATATCATCAAATTTGTTATTTTAAAATATTTATGAATATGAAAAAATATCATCAAATTTATGAATGTGAATATTTTTTTAGAAAACATTTATGAATAAGAAAAAATATCATCAAATTTGTTATTTGAAAATATTTATGAATATGAAAAAATATCATCAAATTTATGAATGTGAATAATTTTTTAGAAAACATTTATGAATATGAACCATAAAAATATTAAAAAAATTAAAACATTTATCATGAGTTTAAAAATATTCATGAGTTCAAAAAATATTAAAAAATTGGTATACCAATGGCGCACCGCCTAGGGGTGTGCCATAAGTACCTTGATAGCAATGGCGCACCTTCTCCTGGTGCGCCATTAGTAACTTCTTTTTTGGATTTTTAGTTGCATTCATTTGTGAATTGGTAAAACATTTATGAATATGAAAAAATATCATCAAATTTGAAAAAATATTCATGAATTCAAAAAGTGCTCATGAAATTTAAAAATATTCATGAGTTCAAAAAATATTCATGAGTTTAAAAATATTCATGTGTTCAAAAAATATTAAAAAATATTAAAAAATCTTCATGAGTTCAAAAAATTAACATAGCAGTATTAACAAATATTAACAAATAAACATAAATAAAAATTGGTATACTAGAATAAACATAAATAAATATTCATGAGGACTAGAACAGAAGAAATATCATTTCAATATGTCGAAATACAATCGAGAACTGAAGACTATAATTTAAATACAATCGATCTTAGCTAGCTATCTTTTCACAATCTTCGTGCCCTTCTTTTTCGCAAATGGAGTTCTTCTGTTGAACGGGCATCCTTTAGATAGGGTGGTCCTGCTTGTTCTTGTGGTGTATGGCACTTCATCGTCGTCTTCATGTTCCATCTTTGGGTCACCGTACTTGTCAAAGTCTTTCTCATTAGTGACTCCATCCATTCTGATGATCTTCCTTTTGCCTCTCCTCACGACAACACGACTGGGCTTTGACGGGTCGGTAATGAAGAAGCATTGGTCCACTTGGGAAGCCAGTACCCATGGCTCATTTTTCTCGTTGACGTTTGCGCCCACGGTCTTGGATTTGGTTTCGGGTATAACCATGGTGGTGAAATACCGGTCTTCTTTTAGGACGCTCTTGGCCCATTTGACACGGAACATCGAGACCTGCTCTCCAGCATAGCTCAGCTCCCAGATCTCCTCGATCCTTCCGTAGTATCTGTCCTTGTCGTTACCGGTGTAGGATTCCATCGTTACCCCGGAGTTCTGATAACCATCGCTATTCATGTCCTTGTCCTCGGTGTAGAATGTGTAGTCTTTGATATCTTACGCCTCATAGGTCATCAGGTTGTTCTCGGCGCCCTGTGACAAGGCGAATATGAGTTTTTCTTCCGCGGAAGAATCCTCATGTAAAGGGTACGACGGAAGCTTCTCCTTGAACCAATGCGTGAAACATGAGTTGTGCTCTTTGATTATATCTCCGTCCGTCCTCTATTGGCCTCGGTCATTGTACGTCTTCTCAATAAAGGTTTTGTGCTCTACCACCCAAGGATCGACCACGTCTATGTGTTGTAGCGCGACTAGGTTTGCTCTTTCAAAGTCGGCGACTCAACCCTCGAAGTCGACATGCATTTCGCGGCGACCATCGCGGTGACCCCATCCAGCGAGCCTACCGAGGTGCCTGTTGACGGCCAGACCAACGGGTTCTCGATGCCTAGATAATTCGTGCAGTAGGAGATGCACTCTTCGGTCAGAAAGCCCCTGGCTATGCTTCCCTCTGGATGTGACATGTTGCGAACGTATCCTTTGATGACACCATTCATCCTTTCGAACGGCATCATGCTGTGCAGGAACGTTGGCCGAAGTTGGATGATATCCTCCACGATATGGACCAGCAGATGCACCAGAACATCGAAGAATGCGGGCGGAAGTACATCTCAAGCTCGCATAGTATCACCATGATCTCTTCCTATAGCCTTCTGAGTTGCCTCACCCCAACCGACTTCCAAGAGATGACGTCGAAAAAGTTGCATAGGCCAAATAGCGTTTCACGGACGTGCGCGTCCATGATCCCACAGATTGCAACTGTAAGTATCTGCGTCATCAGCACATGACAGTCGTGAGACTTCATCCCGCTGAACTTCTGCTTCGCTGAGTCTAGGTATCTGCTTATCTTCCCCGCATAACCGTAAGGAAGTTTTACTCCTACGAGGCAGGTGAAAAACTACTCGATCTCCTCCTGACATAGAGTGAAGCACGCAGGAGGGTAGTCATTTCTGATCATCTTGGCCTTTTTGCCTTTGCGACGACTTTCCGTGTCCTGCTTCGCCTCATCATCATCATCATTAGCGTGAAGCTCCGCCCTGATGCCCATTGATTTCAAGTCTTCCCTTGCTTTTGGCCCATCTTTGGTCCTCTCTGGCATGTTGAGCAGGGTACCATGCAGACTCTCGCACACGTTCTTCGTGATATGCATGACATCAAGGTTGTGAGGCACACGGAGGATCTTCCAGTATGGCAAGTCCTAGAAAACAGACCTCGTTTTACATACCTTCAGCAGCGGCTCTGGCGCCTTTCGCTTCTTTCTCGGCTCTGGCGCCTTTTGCTTCTTTCCCAGCAGTGGGCAATCTTTCCAATTTTTCAACAGCTCGTCTATTTCCTCGCTGCTCCTCGTACGCGGGTGTTTTCGGGGTTCGGTTTCACCATCGAACAGATCCTTGCGTTTTCTCCATGAGTCATCGTCGTGAAGCCACCTTCGATGTCCCATGAACACGGTTTTCGAAGACCTGGGATCTCCATCTTTGGCGATACGTTGTGTCATCCATGCACCTGACGCATCCAGAAAATCCGTGGACCACCTGCCCCGCGACATATCTGTAACCGAGATAGTCGTGCACCATCGTGAGCAGCGCGGCTCTCATAGGGAAATATTCTTTCTCTGTAGCGTCCCATGTATTGGCTGGAATTTTCCACAGCGTGTCTAGCTCCTCTTTCAGCAGCCCTAGATACAGATTGATGTCGTTTGCTGGTTGTTTCGGCCCTTCAATTAGCATACTCATGTGAATGTACTTCCTCTTCATGCACAACCTGGGGGAAGGTTGTACATCCACACAAACACAGGCCAGGTGCTATGTGTGCTTCTCTGGCTGCCAAACGGATTGACTCCATGGGTGCTCGCGCCCAGCACGATGTTCCTGGTTACTAATGGCGCACCTGTTACGTGGTGCGCCATTACTAGTTTTTCAAAAAAAATGTTAGTAGTGGCGCGCCGTGGTTGTGGTGCGCCATTACTGGTTTGAACTAGTAATGGCGCACTATACCCTGGTGCACCATTACTAGTTTTGAAAAAGAAATTGTTAGTAGTGGCGCACAGAGTGTGTGGTGCGCCATTATTAGTTTTGGAAAAAAACTGTTAGTAGTGGCGCACCATGGGTGTGGTGCGCCATTAGTGATATGGACACTAATGGCGCACCTACACATGGTGCGCCACTGCTATATAGCAGTGGCGCACCACATATGTGGTGCACCATTAATGTCCATATTAGTTATAGCCCTTTTCCTAGTAGTGTTACCACAAGGACATGTCCTCCGTCATTCGTCAAAGGCCGGACTTCCACACCTTATCCTCAAGTGAAGTGTTGGATGAGTTTGTGGCCATGAGCATCTTGGACAAGACCGCCGACAATGCGGTGCTCCGTTCTCAAAGAGCAAAGAAGCCCAACCTTGCATTAAATGCCAAGGTTAGTGTGGAAGAAGAGGACGAAGAAGAAGAAGAGGAGAGCAGCCCCGAAGATACAAAGTATGCCTATCATGAACACATGGCTCTTGCTTCAAGGAAATTTTGGAGCAAGAAAAACTCAAGGCCCAACTTCAACAAGAACAACTCAAGTGGCACGAAGGGCAAGCAACGTGTGAGGTATAATTGTGGCAATGTGAGACATTTTGTTGCGGAGTGCACGTATGAGAAGAGGGAAGACAATGGTGGCAAGCTCATCCGAAAGGACAAAGCCAAGTCTTTCCCAAACAAGAGCAACTTCACCAAGAGGACTCCTCCCAAGGCATTGGTGGTACAAGAAGAGTAGAATGAGGATGATGATGAGGAGGAGGATGGTGAGTTGGTTCCCATGGCCTCCGTTGCCATTTCAACAACTTCACGAGTGTCACTCTTCGACTCACCCAATGAGAGCATCACCGTCAAGTGCCGCATGGCTAAAGCCACCAACAAGGTAACCCCTAACATCAAAACTACCATCATTAATAATCCTTCTTTGATGGATTGCATTGATGAACATGATGGACCTAATGTGGAGGAGAATGAGTTTGAGTCCTTTATGGGCAAACTCAAGGGTAAATCCAAGAAGCACTTCGTTGCTCTCTTGGAAGAACTTGGTGAAGCCAATGACATGATCGAGGCTCACAAAGATACCATCTCTAAGATGGAGGGGCATAGTCATGACTATGCCAATGAGATTTCGGATCTTTCCAATGCTCTTGAGAAAGAGTGTGGTCTTCGTTTGGCTCTTGAGGAGTCACACAACGATGATCACGCTAAGTTAAAGAAAAATCTTGATCATGCTATTGTTGTTTCTCGTGTGCTAAACTCCGAGAAGGCCAAGCTTGGGGTTGATCTTGCTAGACTCAAAGAGGAGTTTGACCTACTTGACAAGGCTCACAAGGTCTTGAAGGGTACTCATGCTAGCCTTAAAAGAGTCTCATGATCAACTTCAAGTAAAGCTAACCAAGGAGAAAGCCACATTTCCTCATATGGTGTTAATTGATAATGCAAATGCTACTAACCCATGTTGTGAGCATGTGCATCTTGTTGAGGAGAATGCTAAGTTGAAGGAGCGACTTGAGAAAGGCCTTGTTTCTTGCATACAAGGCGAGAAAAACCTCAACAACCTTTTGTGCAATCAAAAGGGAGTTGTGGCCAAGGAAGGGATTGGGTACGCACCAATTCCAAGAACAAGAAGAGGAATGACAAGGCCAAATGACCTCGCCCTCTCAAGCAAACCTTTGTGAAGGAGGGAGAGGGTGCTACAAATGAGAAGAAGAAGAAGAACACCATGAAGGGTGGTGATGCCAAGAAGGGCAACACTTCCCTTCCCAACCAAGCCGGTGACTTTAACCCTTCTTATGTGTTGTGGCGTGCTAGTGATGGACATGTCTATGCCAAATTTGTTGGCTCTCCTTATGAATAAAATTGAATGGTCTATTTGGGTTCCTAAGACCCTTGTTACTAACATCAAAGGACCCATTACTAAATGGGTACATAAAACCAAGCATTGATCTCTTGTAGGTGTTTGCTTCCGGTGGGGGGTCATGGTTGCTCGATAGTGGAGCCACTAATCATATGACCGGAAGCAAGGACTTGGTGGTGGATGTTCACAAGATTCCATCTATGCCCACCAATGTCGAGTGGGGTGATGCCTCGTCCTCCAAGGTATTGGGGCTGGGCAAGGTTGTCATTTCTCATGATCTCACGATCGAGAAGGCCATGCTTGTTGAGTCCCTTGCATACAATTTACTTTCCGTTCGTCAACTTGCACTCATGGGCTTTGCCACTTTCTTTGATGTTGATACCGTGGCCCTCTTGTGGATCAAGACTCTTAAAGTAGCCTTTGTTGGACATGTCGAGAACGGTCTCTATGTGATTAACTTTTCGGAGCGACCCACTAAGACCGCGACATGCCTAATGGCTAAAGTTGACGTGGGATGGATTTGGCATCGCCGTTTAGCCCATGTCAGTATGAGATCTTTGCAAAGTCTTCTCAAGGGGGACCATGTTAGTGGACTAACAAATGTTATTTTTGCTAAAGATCGTGCTTGCAGTGCTTGTATCAAAGGAAAGCTTCATGAAAAGGCTCACCCTCCCACGACTATCATCTACTCGAAGAGGCCTTTGGAGCTCCTTCACTTGGATCTCTCTGGGCCTCCATCCTTTGATAGTCTTGGGGGTAGAAAGTATTGCTTGGTGATTGTGGATGAGTACTCAAGATACACTTGGGTATACTTCTTCAAGAGGAAGAGCGAGACCCAACAAACCGTCATTGACTTTGCAAATGAAGCCCAACGACAACACAATGCAAAGATCTTGACAATAAGAGGCGACAACGGTACCGAGTTCAAGAACTACACCTTGGATGAGTTCCTTAGTGATGAGGGGATCAAGCATCAATATTCCGCACCATACACCCCTCAACAAAATGGTGTAGCGGAGAGGAAGAACCGGACGTTGATGGATGCGTCAAGGACCATGATGGCGGAGTTCAAGTCTCCATACAACTTTTGGGCCGAAGCCATCAACACCGCTTGTCATGCATCCAATCGGCTCTACCTCTGCAAGGGCTTGAACAAGACTCCTTACGAGATACTCACCGGTAACAAGCCCAATCTCAAGTACTTCCGGGTGTTCGGGTGTAAGTGTTTCATTCCCAAGAAAGGTGTTCGTTTGTCTAAATTTGAGGCCAGAGCTTATGAGGGCATATTTGTTGGTTATGCTACCAACTCTCATGCTTACCGTGTCCTCAATAAGTCCACGGGACTCACTGAGGAGACGTGTAACATGGAGTTTGATGAGAATAACGGCTCCCAAGTGGAGCAAACTGGCACTTGTGATGTAGGTGATGAAATTCCTCCCCAATCCATAAGAAGAATGGGAGTTGGCTTTATCCTACCTATTGAGGAACCCCTTGTGGCCGAAGGAGAAGGATAATGCTCCACTCAAGTGGAGCCATCACCAACCCAAGGCCCACACGCTTCCGAAGAACAAAGTGAAGGCCCTCAACATCATGAACAAGACCAAGGGCAAGATCAATCTCAAGACGGTGTTGAATCACCAAGTGATGCACAAGGTCAAGTTCTCTCCTCCGAGCAAGTTCAAGATCAAGAGCAAGCTCAAGACGGCGCTCAAGATGATCAAGTCACCGCTCCTCCACTCACCCATGAGGAGGAATTGGAGCGTCGTGCCACCAAGATCTCTTCCAAGCTCTCAACCAAGGGCCATCTCATGACAAATGTGCTTAGAAGCATTCGAAAGGGGGTAAACACTCGTAGACAATTGGCAAACTATTGTGAATATCATGCGTTTGTCTCTTGTGTTGAACCCCAAAAGGTCTATGAGGCGCTCGAAGATCCGGATTGGCTCAATGCCATGCATGAAGAACTCAACAACTTCGAGTACAACAAGGTGTGGAGGTTAGTGCCAAGGCCAACGGGGAACCATAATGTCATTGGAACCAAGTGGATATTCAAGAATAAGCAATAATCTCATGGAATTATCATTCGCAACAAGGCCCAGTTGGTAGCACACACTACAAAAAAAATACACTTCCGTGATGATACGTGTTTGTCATAGTAGGTCGCGTTTTTGTCATGCATGTACATCCATGATGATTTTATGACAGAATCAAGATAGTCATATCTGTGCTGTCGTAGAAGTGTTCCATGACATTACCAAAATTATCATCACAGAAGTGTCCACTTCCATGACAATAAATCGCGCTTCACAGAAGTGCTTTCGTCAACGGTGACCGACACGTGGCATCCACCGTAACGGAACACCGTTAAGCTATCGGGTCCGGTTTTGGATCCGATAACCCGTTAACATCCCGGACCAATGGGGATTTTCCACGTGTACAATCATCATTGGCCGCAGGAAACACGTGTTGCCTCACCGTTGGGACAAATGTCATCCACTCGTTGGACAGGAGGCGCCTATGATAGGTCGACACGTGGCACGGCCCAATAGTGGCCCATTCCGGTGAAAAAGGTCGGCCCAGTAAAAATTAGCAGGCCGGCCCATATACGGCCTACGTGTGTCAGGTCCATTTAAGCCCACGGCCCATACGAGATGTGCCAATTAGGCCCGTCAACGGCCTGTTAAAGATTTGACACCATTGCAGCCCATCGTCAGTTCGAGCCCATTAAGAGCCCGCTATAGATTTGGGCTCAATATCGGCATGATGAGATTTCAGTCTGTTAACGACCCATTTAATGGATGGGCCAATTTTCAGGATGTACATCTTTCGGCCTTTTAGCGACCCATTTAAATGTTGGGCTAATTTCCGGCCCGGTGTGTCTTTCAGCCTGTTGACGGCCCATAAATTTGATGGGCCATTTGTAGTCGGACCTGAGTTTCGGCCTTTTAGTGGCCCATTTAAGTGTTGGGCCAATTTCTGGCCCAGTGTCACTTTCAGCCTGTTGACGGCCCATAAATCAGTTGGGCCATTTGTAGTCGGACCTGAGTTTTGGCCTTTTAGTGACCCATTTAAGTGTTGGGCCAATTCCCGGCCCTATGTGCCTTTCGGCCTTTTAACGGGCCATAAATGAGTTGGGCCATTTGTAGTCGGACGTTAGTTTTGGCCTTTTAACAGCCCATGCCCTTCATGGTCCAATACCAGCCTAGTTTCTCTTTCGCCCTGCTAAAGGCCCACAACACAATTGGGCCATTTACAATATGACCTGACTTTCGGCCTCTTAGAGGCCCATGCTCTTCATGGTCCAGTACAAGCCCATTGTCTCTTTCGACCTGCTAAAGGCCTACAGTATAGTTGGGCCATATGTAGCCCAAACTTAGTAACGGCCTGTTAACGGCCCGTGAAATAATTGGGGCCACCTGTTGCCTGCTTCGATGTTGGCCTGTTAACGACCCGGGAGGTAAGAGGGCCGACCATTAACTTTTGGCCTAGTAACGGCCCATTAACTTAATGGGCCCACTAAAGTTTGTTCATGTCTTTAGGCCAAATTAGATAATTTGAGCCCATTATGACGAGCAATAATGCACAGGACCAAAACCGATCAAGCAAAGGTACGGCATACAGGGAATAACGTTGCACATCCAGCATATATTACAGGAAATTACATCCACTGGGCAATCAGAGATTGATGCCAGTGCAAATAAATGAGCAGAACCTAACCATCTACAACTTCACAATCTGCAACCTCAGCATAGATGACGCCCATAAGCATGTGGGCAAGTTCTTGCTGCTTTGCTACACTGTCTCTGAAAACATTGATTAGTTGTTGTGTCGCATGACTCTGCACCTCTGATTCATCCACCATTTCCATCATTGCTTCAGCCATTAATTGGTTCACAAACATACATTTATTCCATTGCATTCGAGATAGAGGATACTGAACAGATTCAGATGGCAATTTTGGCAGGCTTGTATTATTGATAGTGGAGAGTGTCTCGACCACTACATCATAACATAAATTAGGACGGGAACCAAACAGATTAATCATGAGTTATTGCCATATTACCTGGCCTAGATTTACTGGAAAGAAACAATGGGGTTACCTTGCTGTTTTTAGAGTTTGTCTTCTTATCTTCAGGAGCCTGCACAAAATTAACACACTAGCATTGATATCATTGGCCAAGTCAAATAATAGGAAAGCAACATTGACACAATGAACGTTTGGGCAACTAGCCTACACCAAATTAACACAATATGGCATAGCTATCATCAGCCAGGTAAGGTAATACAAAAGCAACATTGACACAATGAATGAATGGGCAAACAGAGAAGCACTACAATTCAGTAATGTGCATGATATGAGACAGTACATTCATGCAGCTCAGTATGCAAAACTACCAGGCAGTTTTCCTTACAAAAATCAACATTTGCGCCTTTAACATTTCGCTACAACTAATTTTAGATCAGATAAAGGTTAGATTCACGCCGATTAACAAAATACATGCTGATGTAAAAATATAGTGATATACAACCGGTACTAACATCAGCATTGGAGCACAGAGAATTCCTGCAGGATATTTTCCTTGAATACGATCCCAATGGAGGAAGTCTTGTATCGTTTGACCTTATTTTCTAAAAGAGAGATGGGTAAGAAACATGTAGAAAATATGATCAAAATGCTATAAAATTTCATGATGCGAAGATACGCACACGCTTCTTAGAATGGAGTTGACATTCTTTTGCTGGACTGGAGCGGACTAGTTCTTTGGCCACTGGAATCTGCTTATTATCAGTGGGAGCTGGGTTTCTTTGTGCTAGAGCAGTATCTATGAAAAATGGAGTTGGTTTATTATCTCCTGGCGTTTGGATCTTTTGCAAAGACCTGGTTTGTAACCCTTCAGATTCTAACATAGCCGTCTTCCCCTTGCATCCCTTATATAGAAGAATGGTGATACAGTTATAAAACATGCTACAGCAGAGATGGAATAGGTACTGAAGAATAGAAAGGCATGACATATTGACATGTATTCCCTCCATCCGGAAATAAATGGATGGGTCTAGGCGTATTTCAGTTCTAGATACGTCCAGTTTTATCCATTTTTATGACATTTAATCCGGACGGAGGGAGTATGATGTAAGAGCTAGGGATACGACAGGACAACACAGTAAAAAACACTAAAAAACCTACTGCAGAACCAAAGTATTCAAACCCACTGATATGAGATAGTACACTCATGCAGCTCAGGATGCAAAACTACTAGGCAGTTTTCCTTGCAAAAATCAACATTGTAGCCTTTAATCATACATTTTGCTACAACTAAATTTAGATCAGATAAAGGTTGGATTCACGCCGATTAACAAAATACATGTTGATGTAAAAATATAGTGATATACAACAGGTACTTACATCTACATTGGAGTACAGAGAATTCCTGCAAGAATCTTTCCTCACAAACGATACCATTGTAGAAATTCTTCTATCTATTAAGCTTATTTTATAAAACAGAGATGGGTAAGAAACATGTAGAAAATATGATCAGCATGCTATAATATTTCATGATGCAAGGATACGCACACGCTTCTTAGAATTGAGTTGGCATAGTTCTTTGGCCACTAGAATCTGCTTATTATCAGTAGGAGTTGGGTTTCTCTGTGCTGGAGCAGTATCTATAAAAACTGGAGTTGGTTTATTTTCTCCTGGCGTTTGGATCTTTTGCAAAGGCCTTGTTTGTAACCCTTCAGATTCTAACATAGTCGTCTTCCCCTTGCATGCCTTGTATAGAAGAATGGTGCTTTAATTATAAAACATGCGACGGCAGAGAGATGGAATAGGTACTGAAGAATAGAGAGGCATGACATATTGACATGTATTCCCTCCATCCGGAAAAAAATGGATGGGTCTAGGCATATTTCATTTCTAGATACATCCTTTTTTATCCATTTCGGCAACATGTAATCCGGACGGAGGGAGTATGGTGTAAGAGCTAGGGATACGACAGGACAACATAGCAAAAAAAACACTAGTTGAATGTAAAATTGTATGCTAGCGGAATACGTACAGAAATAACTAAGGCAACATACACGTGTATGATTGGGAAAATAAGATGGCATTGCAACAGAGCACTAGAACAGCACTTCAATGTAAAAAACATGGTATGGTAGACAGATGAAGTACATACTGATGAATAACAATGCATAAGATATTCAGAAGCATGATGACCAAATTAAGCAGATGGCATTGTGGTAGAGTAGACTAACAGTACTTGAATTTGAAAAAATGTTATCATGAATGGAATAGGTACTGAAAAACAGGAAGGCATGACATATTTACATGCATGATCAGCATGCTAAGCACATGGCATTGCAACAGAGTAGACACACCTCAGGACATTATATGCATGTTGTACCCATATCACAGGCCAAGTTAGAGCAAGGACCTTGTGGGGTGAAGAGGATTCATCATCTTTCTACAAGTCTTCTGAAGAACTGCCTTTACATGTTCCATCATATTAGGTATCACTGACATCAAGTTTATTGGCCTTTACATTGCTCCGTGAGGTTCTTGTGGATATATCAGTGTTTGCAATTATATCTGACATGCATGGAAGACAACTAGTAGTTAGATTTATGTAATGAGTGCCTGTAGGAGACGACATAAATAGTAGGACTGGGGTTAACTAGCAGCAATAGGTCTCATAAACTAAAGGGAGAACATAGATGAAAGCTACAGAATATGTATCGTTTGTACTCGAGATTAACTAGATGGCACACAAAAGTATTAAAGAACAACATAGGTAATACTAGAAGTGGTATAATACTATAATCACCAGCCTGTGGGATAGCATTGGCTGATGGATGATAACTATGGAACAGTGTTACCTAAAGAACAAGTATCTTAGCTAAACTATGGAACAACATTAACTCCTTAACAAGACCCGTAAGAGATCAGCATGAATATACAGTGAAATGTGATGATCTATTTTCCATGCTTAGATGAATAACAAAGCCATAAATGTTGCACAGAAGTAAGATGAGGGTACAACCTATCTAGCTGCCATCCATAGGAGTGAGCATCATGTGCTGACTTTGTCGATGGCCCTGTAGTTGTTGTGGCTGTCCATGTCGGGCACGCGCATTCGATGCAGGGAACTGTTGAGTGGGGACTATAGCTCCCTTCTGGTGTATGCTTCCCTTGTTGGAGCAGCTACAGTGAGTCGGAAGACGGTGTGTCTGAAGAGGCAGATAACGCATAATGTTAAGAACGACACATCTCTTTGATCTGAAGAAATAAACTAAGAGATCAACAGCAAGGTACGAGAGTGGTCACACGTCTGTTGACTGAAGACTAAATTGGGGCCACACGATTTTATTTTATTTTGGTACTGTCCGATCTACGCCGGATGGCTGGCCGTCTTGTGCCTCCCGACTGACACTGTTCGGAATCTTCCCCGAAGAGCCAGCGACCAACGGCAGAGCAGCCTGCCTCCGCCGTTCGTGGCCCCGGCCAAAACCCCGCTCCCCGCCCCACCGCACTGCCATGGTTGCGCCGCCCTCGGGCCAATCCACAAAGACTCCCCGTCATCCAGATCCGGCGGCGGTAGTACCTTCAACCCACGCAACTCTAAAAGATAGCCATCTAAGCGATGCTTCCGCGACGAACTTGCGGCCCCGCACCCTTACGTTAGACACCAGCCAACTGGCAGCCTAGGAGCTCCGCCGCCTCGAGGGGTGCTGGTTCCCATTGGGAATTGATTGGCCTAGAATAAAAATTCAGACAACTGACGCCTAAATAAAGTGATTTGAGATGAGGGTGTGACCTATCTGGCGGCATGGTGAAGTAGGCAGGTCCAGCTGCCGAGTCGGTGAGGCCGGCGCAGTTGCGGTGGCGACTGGCGGCAGGGAAAGAGCGATGTCGCGACTGTCGACGGCTACGCGGAAGCAGCGCCAGGACTCTGGACAGATCCGAAGTTGGAGCCGCTCCGGCGCCGTGAACAATGGCGGGGGTGAATCGGCTCCAGTATGGTTCACGCGGCCGTCGTCGAGGCAGCACCAGCAGCACAGAGTAAGAGGCACACGGCCCAGTGCACAACGGCAAATGGACGGCGTCTCCGGCATTAGGGAGGAGGGCGGCTGTGAAATTGGTGCGATGGGGGCGCCATGGAGGTGGGGCTGAGGTTTCGCGGCTCGGGAGAAGGGAGCTTCCTGGGGAGAAGGTGATTTGGCGCCCACGAGGTATGAATGGGGGCGGGCGGAGGGGGAATTGGGAGGGGAGTGGAACCATGTCTTACGGACGCATTTGTCTGAAATGTGAGGGGGAGTTACAGTTCTAGCCTTGCCTATAGGCTTCTCGGCTTAGGTCTGTGTACTGAGGGTCACGGATAGTAGAGTAACTTTGCTTCTCCCCAAATAGTGGGCGGGAGCGATTTCGGGCGAGGAGGGCGTGTTTTGAACTATAGTGGGCGCGAGGGATTTCGGCCGAGGAGAGCGTGTTTTGAAATAGTGGGCACGAGCTATTTCGGGCGAGGAGAGCGTGTTTTGCCGACCATGGTTTATGAATTATTCGGCACATGTCATTTCAGCCAAGGAGAAGGCACTCTTGGATGAAGTTACGAACCTACCCTCAATGTACAACGGGCCAATTGATGTGTGTCCCACATAGGACAGTAATTTCGCGTCTCCCATTTATTTGCTCGGGCGAATTCCACCAAGCAGAGAGGATGTTTAACGGTTCATTCAAATTTTCGAAGAATGAGCATCCACGTCTACCTTACCAAGTCGATTCGGATCAAATTTTGAAATATTAGCTTGCCACTTATTTTTTAGATGGAGAGATGATGCTCGGGAGTAATGTGTTTTTACATGCTTGTTGCTAGAGATTTACTATATGACAAATAGTTGACCCACTCAAAAACGTGAATCAAACCCAAAATGAAATATCTCGATTCAGTGAAATAGCTCGTTCAGTAGGTCAAAATAGTGAACTAAATCCAAAATTGAACACCTCAATCGAGTAGCATGTTGTACAGTATTATAGTACTCCATGAACATGTTGAAAGTCAAATTAATGAACTTGTTTGATATACGCATATATCCGTTCATGTGTGGATTGAAGACAACATGTTCTCCAATTTAAATATTTGAATGCAAGTTTATATCGAAACATGGTTTATATCAGTCTTTGATGCATAAAATGCGACCTCCCCCTCTCCCGGACTCATGTTCTTGTTGGGGAACGTAGCAAAAATTCAAAATTTTCTACGCATCACCAAGATCAATCTATGGAGTAATCTAGCAACGAGGGAAGGAGAATGCATCTACATACCCTTGTAGATCGCTAAGCGGAAGCATTCAAGTGAACGGGGTTGATGGAGTCGTACTCGTCGTGATCCAAATCACCGATGATCCTAGTGTCGAACGGACGGCACCTCCATGTTCAACACACGTACAGCCCGGTGACGTCCTATGCCTTGATCCAGCAAGGGGAGAAGGAGAGGTTGGGGAAGACTCCATCCAGCAGCAGCACGACGGCGTGGTGGTGGTGGAGGAGCGCGGGACTCCAGCAGGGCTTCGCCAAGCACTACGAGAGACGAGGAGGAAGAGAGGTAGGGCTGCGCCAAGAGGGATAGGATCTCGTGTGTCTTGCAGCCTCCAATACCTCAAGTATATATAGGGGAAGGGGAGGGGCTGCGCCCCCACCTAGGGTTCCCTCCCTAGGGGTGGCGGCAGCCCCCAGATCCCATCTGGGTGTCGGCCACAAGGGGGAGAGGGGGAGGCGCACCTGGGGTGGGCCTTAGGGCCCATCTGCCCTAGGGTTTGCCCCCTTCCCCTCTTGGAGGCGCCTTGGGCCTTGGTGGGAGGCGCCCCAGCCCACCTAGGGGCTGGTCCCTTCCCACTATTGGTCCATGTAGGTCTCCGGGGCTGGTGGCCCCACCTGGTGGACCCCCGGACCCCTCCAGTGGTCCTGGTACACTACCGGTGATGCCCGGAACACTTCCGGTGGCCAAAACCATACTTCCTATATATCAATCTTTACCTCCGGACCATTCCAGAACTCCTCGTGACGTCCGGGATCTCATCCGGGACTCCGAACAACATTCGGTAACCGCGTACATACTTTCCCTATAACCCTAGCGTCATCGAACCTTAAGTGTGTAGACCCTACGGGTTCGGAAGTCATGCAGACATGGCCGAGACAACTCTCCGGTCAATAACCAATAGCGGGATCTGGATACCCATGCTGGCTCCCACATGCCCCATGATGATCTCATCGGATGAACCACGATGTCAAGGACTTAATCAATCCCGTATACAATTCCCTTTGTCTATCGGTACAATACTTGCTCGAGATTCGATCGTCGGTATCCCGATACCTTGTTCAATCTCGTTACCAGCAAGTCTCTTTACTCGTTCCGTAACACATCATCCCGTGATCAACTCCTTGATCACATTGTGCACATTATGATGATGTCCTACCGAGTGGGCCCAGAGATACCTCTCCGTTTACACGGAGTGACAAATCCCAGTCTCGATTCGTGCCAACCCAATAGACACTTTCGGAGATACCTGTAGTGTACCTTTATAGCCACCCAGTTACGTTGTGACGTTTGGCACACCCAAAGCACTCCTACGGTATCCGGGAGTTGCACAATCTCATGGTCTAAGGAAATGATACTTGACATTAGAAAAGCTTTAGCATACGAACTACATTATCTTGTGCTAGGCTTAGGATTGGGTCTTGTCCATCACATCATTCTCCTAATGATGTGATCCCGTTATCAACGACATCCAATGTCCATGATCAGGAAACCGTAACGATCTATTGATCAATGAGCTAGTCAACTAGAGGCTTACTAGGGACATGGTGTTGTCTATGTATCCACACATGTATCTGAGTTTCCTATCAATACTATTCTAGCATGGATAATAAACGATTATCATGAACAAGGAAATATAATAATAACCAATTTATTATTGCCTCTAGGGCATATTTCCAACAGTCTCCCACTTGCACTAGAGTCAATAATCCAGTTCACATCGATATGTGATTAACACTCAAGGTCACATCC
Organism: Triticum urartu; assembly: GCF_003073215.2. Classification (NCBI taxonomy): domain Eukaryota; kingdom Viridiplantae; phylum Streptophyta; class Magnoliopsida; order Poales; family Poaceae; genus Triticum; species Triticum urartu. Next base: position 184,062,343 of record NC_053028.1, on the reverse strand, counting down.
CCATGTGACTAACACCCAAAGAGTTCTGGGTTTGATCATGTTATGCTTGTGAGAGAGGTTTCAGTCAACGGGTCTGCAACATTCAGATCCTTATGTACTTCGCAAATTTCTATGTCATCTTGTAGATGCAACTACTACGCTACATTTGGAGCCATTTCAAATAACTGTTGTACTTGGAGCTATTCTAAATTGTTGCTCCATTATACGTATCCGGTATCTCTACTCAGAGCTATCCGAATAGGTGTTAAGCTTGCATCGACGTAACTCTTTACGTCGAACTCTTTATCACCTCCATAACCGAGAAACATATCCTTATTCCTCTAAGGATAATTTAGACCGCTATCTGGTGATCTACTCCTAGATTACCTTTGTACCCTCTTACCAGATATGTGGCAAGGCACACATCAGGTGCCGTACTTAGCATGGCATACCGTATAGAGCCTATGACAAAAGCATAGGGGACGACCTTCGTCCTTCCTCTTTCTTCTGCCGTGGTCGAGCTTTAAGTCTTAACTTCATACCTTACAACTCAGGCAAGAACTCCTTCTTTGACTGATCCATCTTGAACACCTTCAAGATCATGTCAAGGTATGTGCTCATTTGAAAGTACCATTAAGCGTTTTGATCTATCCTTATAGATCTTGATGCTCAATGTTCAAGTAGCTTAATCCAGGCTTTCCATTGAAAAACACTTTCCAAATAACTCTATATGCTTTCTAGAAATTCTACGTCATTTCTGATCAACAATATGTCAACAACATATATTCATCAGAAATTCTATAGTGCTCCCACTCACTTCTTTGGAAATACAAGGTTCTCATAAACTTTGTATACACCCAAAAATTTTGATCATCTCATCAAAGCATACATTCCAACTCCGAGATGCTTACTCCAGTCCTTAGAAGGATTGCTAGAGCTTTGACAAAACCTTCCGGTTGTATCACATACAACCTTTCCTCAAGAAAATCGTCGATGAAACAATGTTTTGACATCCTATCTGCAAGATTTCATAAATAATGCAGTAATCGCTAATATAATTCCAACAGACTCTTAGCATCGCTAAGAGTGAGAAAGTCTCATCGTAGTCAACTCCTTGAACTTGTCGGAAAACATCTTAACGACAAGTCGAGCTTTCTTAATGGTGATACTTACCATCATTATCCGTCTTCCTTTTAAAATCCATATGTACCTAACAGCCTTATGACCATCAAGTAGTTCTTCCAAAGTCTACACTTTGTTTTCATACATGGATCCTCTCTCGGATTATATGGCCTCGAGCCATTTTGGAATCCAGGCCCACCATCGCTTCTCCATAGCTCGTAGGTTCATTGTTGTCTAGCAACATGACTTCCAAGACAGGATTACGTACCACTCTGAAGTAGTACGCATCCTTGTCATCCCACGAGGTTTGGTAGTGACTTGATCTGAAGTTTCATGATCACTATCATAAGCTTCCACTTCAATTGGTGTAGGTGCCACAGAACAACTCCCTGTTCCCTGCCACACACTAGTTGAAGAGACGGTTCAATAACCTCATCAAGTCTCCACCATCCTCCCACTCAATTCTTTCGAGAGAAACTTTTCCTCGAGAAAGGACCCGATTCTAGAAACAATCCCTTATTACTTTCGGATCTGAGATAGGAGGTATACCCAACTGTTTTGGGTGTCCTATGAAGATGCATTTATCCTCTTTGGGTTCAAGCTTATCAGCCTGAAACTTTTTCACATAAGCGTCGCAGCCCCAAACTTTTAAGAAATGACAGCTTAGGTTTCTTTAAACCATAGTTCATAAGGTGTCATCTCATCGGAATTACGTGGTGCCCTATTTAAAGTGAATGTGGTTGTCTCTAATGCCTAACCCATAAACTATCGTGGTAATTCGATAAGAGACATCATGGTATGCATCATATCCAATAGGGTGCAGTTATGATGTTCGGACACACCATCACACTATGGTGTTCTAGGTTGTATTAGTTGTGAAACAATTTCCACAATGTCTTAATTCTGTGCCAAACTCGTAATTCAGATATTCATCTTTATGATCATATCATAGATATTTTATCCTCTTTTCACGACGATCTTTCAACTTCACCCTAAAATTACTTGAACCTTTCAATAATTCAGACTCGTGATTCATCAAGTAAATGTACTCAACATCTACTCAAATCATCTGTGAAGTAAGAACATAACGATATCCACTACATGCCTCAGCACTCATTGGACTGCACACATCAAAATGTATTACTTCCAACAAGTTACTTCTAGTTCCATTTTACTGAAAACGAGGCTTTCAGTCATCTTGCCCATGTGGTATGATTTGCATGTCTCAAGTGATTCAAAATCAAGTGAGTCCAAATGGTCCATTTGCATGGAGTTTCTTCATGCATATACACCAATAGACATGGTTCGCATGTCTCAAACTTTTCAAAAACGAGTGAGCCCAAAGATCCATCAACATGGGGCTTCTTCATGCATTTTATACCGATATGACTTACGTGGCAGTGCCACAAGTAGGTGGTACTATCATTACTATCTTATATCTTTTGGCATGAACATGTGTATCACTACGATCGAGATTCAATAAACCATTCATTTTAGGTGCAAGACCATTGAAGGTATTATTCAAATAAACAGAGTAACCATTATTCTCCTTAAATGAATAACCGTATTGCGATAGACATAATCCAATCATGTCTATGCTCAACGCAAACACCAATCTCGATGGTAGAGGGAGCGTGCGATGCTTGATCACATCAAGCTTGGAAAAACTTCCAACACATATTGCCAGCTCACCTTTAGCTAGTCTCCGTTTACTCCGCAGCCTTTTATTTCGAGTTTACTAACACTTAGCAGCCGAACCAGTATCTAATACCATGGTGCTACTAGGAGTACTAGTAAAGTACACATTAACACAATGTATATCCAATATATTTCTATCGACCTTGCCAGCCTTCTCATCTACCAAGTATCTAGGGTAATTCTGCTCCAGTGGCTGTTCCCCTTATTACAAAAGCACTTAGTCTCGGGTTCGGGTTCAACCTTGGGTTTCTTAACTAGAGCAGCAGCTGATTTGCCGTTTCATGAAGTATCCCTTCTTGCCCTTGCCCTTCTTGAAACTAGTGGTTTCACCAACCATCAACAATTGATGCTCCTTCTTGATTTCTACTTTTGTGGTGTCAAACATCGCGAATATCTCAAGGATCATCATATATGTCCTTGATATATCATAGTTCATCACGAAGCTCTAGCAGCTTGGTGGTAATGACTTCGGAGAAACATCACTATCTCATCTGGAAGATCAACTCCCACTCGATTCAAATGATTGTTGTACTTAGACAATCTGAGCACAAGCTCAACAATTGAGCGTTTCTCCCTTAGTTTGAAGGCTAAGAAAATCGTCGGAGGTCTTATACCTCTTGACGTGGGCACGAGCTTGAAATCCCAATTTCAGCCCTCGAAACATCTCATATGTTTCGCGACATTTCAAAACCTCTTCGTTGCCTCAACTCTAAACCGTTTAACTGAACTATCACGTAGTTATCAAAATGTGTATGTCAGATGTTCGCAACATCCACAGACGACGTTCGAGGTTCAGCACACTGAGTGGTGCATTAAGGACATAAGCCTTCTATGAAGCAATGAGGACAATCCTCAGTTTACGGACCTAGTCCGCATAATTGCTACTATCAACTTTCAACTAAATTTTCTCTAGGAACATATCTAAACAGTAGAACTAAAGCGCGAGCCACGACATAATTTGCGAAGACCTTTTCACTATGTTCAGGATAATTAAGTTCATCTTATGAACTCCCACTCAGATAGACATCCCTCTAGTCATCTAAGTGATTACATGATCCGAGTCAACTAGGCCGTGTCCGATCATCACGTGAGACGGACTAGTCATCATCGGTGAACATCATCATGTTGATCGTATCTACCATACGACTCATGCTCGACCTTTCGGTCCTCCGTGTTCCGAGGCCATGTCTGTACATGCTAGGCTCGTCAAGTCAACCTAAGTGTTTCGCATGTGTCCCAAGGCCATGTCTGTACATGCTAGGCTCGTCAACACCCGTTGTATTCGAACGTTAGAATCTATCACACCCGATCATCACGTGGTGCTTCGAAACAACAAACCTTCGCAACGGTGCACAGTTAGGGGGAACACTTTCTTGAAATTTTAATGAGGGATCATCTTATTTACTACCGTCGTTCTAAGCAAATAAGATGCAAAAACATGATAAACATCACATGCAATCAAAAAGTGACATGATATGGCCAATATCATTTTTCTCCTTTTGATCTCCATCTTTGGGGCTCCATGATCATCGTTGTCACCGGCATGACACCATGATCTCCATCATCATGATCTCCATCATCGTGTCTTCATGAAGTTGTCTCGCCAACTATTACTTCTACTACTACAGCTAACGGTTAGCAATAAAGTAAAGTAATTACATGACATTTATATTGACACGCAGGTCATAAATAAATTAAAACAACTCCTATGGCTCCTGCCAGTTGTCATACTCATCGACATGCAAGTCATGATTCCTATTACAAGAACATGATCATCTCATACATCACATATATCATTCATCACATCCTTTGGCCATATCACATCACAAAACACTGGGTGCAAAAACAAGTTAGACGTCCTCTAATTGTTGTAGCAAGTTTTTTCGTGGCTGCTATAGGTTTCTAGCAAGAACGTTTCTTACCTACGCCAAAACCACAACGTGAATTGCCAATTTCTATTTACCCTTCATAAGGACCCTGTTCATCGAATCCGATCGGACTAAAGCGGGAGAGACAATGTAACACCCTCGATGCGACTATAGCTCCCACATGTCGAGGCACGACTTCGAGACATAATCGCATTGAAGGCATATGTCGCAAGTTAGGCAATCTTCACAACATCCCAAGTAATATAAGTGATAAGGGGAGATAACCATAGTTGGCTTACACTCCCCACGTCAATCAAGTACATAAATAACATTACATCATCCAAACACCCATGGCCCGACTATGGCGCCAAAATAAAAGAGAACCCAACATGCGCAACGGTCCCGTTCACCCCCAACTGGGCACCACTACTGATCATCGGGAAAGGAAACATAGTATCATTGAGAGTCTTCGTCGAACTCCCACTTGAGCTCATACGCGTCTCCTGGAGCGGAATCATCAGGCCCTGCATCTGGTGTAATAGTAATCTGTGAGCCACAGGGACTCAGCAATCTCGCACCCTCGCGATCAAGACTATTTAAGCTTATAGGTAAGGTAAGGTAAATATATGTGGAGCTGCAGCAAGCGACTAGCAAGTATGGTGGCTAACTTATTCGCAAAAGAGAGCGAGAAGAGGAGGCAAAGCGCGAGCGAGAAACTAGAGAGCAACCTGCGCGAACATTACTCCAACACCATGTCCACTTCCTGGACTCCGCCGAGAAGAGGCCATCACGGTAACACACTTAGTTGATTCATTTTAGTTAAGTTAAGGTTCAAGTTATCTACAACCGGACATTAACAAATTCCCATCTGCCCATAACCGCGGGCACGGATTTCGAAAGTTCAAATCCCTGCAGGGGAGTCCCAACTTAGCCCATGACAAGCTCTCACGGTCAACGAAGGAATAGACCTCCTCCCAAGACGTTCCGATCAGACTCGGTATCTCGGTTACCCAAGACACTTCGACAGGTTAAAACAAGACCAGCAACACCGCTCGAATGTGCCGACAAATCCCGATAGGAGCTGCACATATCTCGTTCTCAGGGCACACTCAGATGAGACTAGCTACGAGTAAAACCAACCCTCAAGTTTCCCCGAGGTGGCCCCGCAGGCAGCTCAGTTCGGACCAACACTCAGAGGAGCACTGGCCCGGGGGGGTTAAAATAAGATGACCCTTGGGCTCCGGTAACCCAAGGGAAAAAGAGGCTAGGTGGCGAATGGTAAAACCAAGGTTGGGCATTGCTAGAAAAGCTTTAATCAAGGTGAACTATCAAGGGGTTCCCATTATAACCCAACCGCGTAAGGAACGCAAAATCTGGGAACATAACACCGATATGACGGAAACTAGGGCGGCAAGAGTGGAACAAAACACTAGGCGAGAGGCCGAGCCTTCCACCCTTTACAAAGTATATATATGCATTAATATAGCAAGATAATATAATGATATCCCAACAAGTAAATAAATGTTCCAACAAGGAACGGCCTTCAATCTTCACCTGCAGCTTGTAACGCTATAAGAGGGGCTGAGCAAAGCGGTAACATAGCCAATCAACGGTTTGCTAGGACAAAGGTGGGTTAGAGGTTTGACATGGCAATTTTGGGAGGCTTGAAAGCAAGTGGTAGGCATCGTAGCAATGGCATAGCAAAAGAGCGAGCAGACTAGCATAGCAAAGATAGTAGTGATTTCGAGGGTATGATCATCTTGCCTGCACAGTTGTCAGAGTTGACTGGATCCTCGAAAGCAAACTCAACGGGCTCCTCGTTAGCGAACTTGTCTCCCGGCTCTACCCAAACAAGACAAACAAGCAACAAGGATACAATCAACCACGTGCAAACCCAAACAACACAATGCAAAGATGATATGCTATGCGGGATGTGATGCGGGATGCAAAATGCAAGATATGAAAGGAAATGCATGAACCTGGCCTCAACTTGGAAAACCAAGTGTGCCACTAGAAATATGAGATGAAATCGCTTGAAAACGATATAAAGAACGCCGGAATCGGAGTTGTGGTTTGGAAATGGCAAGCGATACAAATATGACACCGGTCTGCGATTTACAGCAAGTAGCCGTCTAAATACAATGAGATGAACATGCTACAGCACCCAAACCTGACAACAAAATACATGGCAGGGATGCATTCAAGATGCTTAACAAAAGTCTAGCACTGAGCTACGGCCAATTCATTCATTAACAGGTTCAAACAAGCATGGTAAAAATGCATATGACAAACAGATCTCAGACTTAGTGAAATTAACACTTTCTAGAATTTCAGATCAGGTAGCCCTCTTCGGAGCAACAAAACTACATGCTACAGGATCTGAACATGGCAAAGTAAAGCATGGAATGGAGCTACTCAAAGAGCTTAACAAAAGTCTCTTAGTGACCTTGAGCCAAAAGGGATCAAAAAAAACAATTGCAAGCATGTGAACATGGCAAAAACATAATCAGTTTTTAGACTTAGTGAAAACTGGAGCAAGCTGAAATATAACTCAAGTAGGCATGTTTACGAGCTCGATGCACTCACTACGGTGCAAGTCATGGCAAGACAAGCATACTCCCATCAAGAAGGCACAAAATGCAAGCTAGACATGGCAAGAACAATAGCATAGCATGCACGGATCAACTACAACATCATCGGCAAAATTGCAAACAAGTTGACAATCTGCCCAGATTCACAAAGTAGCAAAAGTAGAGCTCGATTGACTCAAGCTAGGGTGCTCCATAATTGCAAACAAAGACATGGATGGATAGAGCACTATAATATTAACAAAACATCCTTACTGATAATCCTCAAAAGAGGCACGGATCACTAGGAATCAACATGAACATATGGCAACATGAAATAAACCGATCAAGGACTTGGTGGAATTACTAAGTCCCTGAAAACAGAATTAGCAAGTGCACCACTTTGCAAGCTTCCACAAGTCACCACACACATCACAAAAATACATGGGTTGCACCTCTCGAAAGATGACAAAACCCTTAACAAAACATATGTAGAGCACATGGGCATAGCATGCACACAATAATCATGGCAAAAATGACAAAAACCTAAATGGAGTAGCAGATCTGACAATTAACACAAGTAGCCCTCTTCGAACAGCATTTCGGGCATCAAGATGAACCCAAATGAAAATGATGCAATGGAATGAAATGATGTACTCTCTGAGATGAACATTTTGATATGCTATATGCATGAATCGGAGCTATGGATGCAAAGTTACGGGGCCACGAACATGAGCACTTGGACTGAAAATATCAGGGACTTAGAGAAAATTCAACCTCCGAGATCTAGGGTTACTGTTCACGCACACGAACCGAGAACTCCGGCGAGGCAGAGGCGGCTCCGGCGAGCTCGAAGAAGCGGCGGGGAGGCACGAGACAGGTGGATCCGGCCACTCCCGGCCGGGTCTGGCGGCGGAGGTGGCGGCGGCGGCCGGCGGGGCCTCGGGCGGCGCGGGCGAGCGGGCGCCGGCGAGGGGCGTGGGCCCGGGGCGGCGATGGCCGACGGCGGCGGCGCGGCGGCGGGGCGTCGGAGGCGAGGGAGGTGGCGGCGCGGGCGGATCGGGCCGCGGGGGCCGGCTCCGGGCTCCCCGGCCCGCGGCGGCGGCGAGGTGGCGGGTGCCACGTGGCGGCTCCGGAGTGGCTGCGGGTGGCGGAGCGGACGCGTCCGGTCCGTCCGAACGTGTCCGGCGGCGGAGGAGGAGAAATCTAGGGTTTCGGGGAGGAAGGAGATCCGAATTTCGGGGGGGGGTGTTTAAATAGGCATAGAGGGAGCTAGGAGAGTCCAAATGAGGTGCGGTTTTCGGCCACGCGATCGTGATCGAACGATCTAGATGATGGAGAAGACTTAGGTGGGTTTTGGGCCAAATTGGAGGGGTGTTGGGCTGCAACACACACGAGGCCTTTTTTGTCCCTCGGTTAACCGTTGGAGTATCAAACGAAGTCCAAATGGTACGAAACTTGACAGGCGGTCTACCGGTAGTAAACCAAGGCCGCTTGGCAAGTCTTGGTCCAATCCGGAAATGTTTAATCCCCACACACGAAAGAAAGCTAGAAATGGCCATCGGAGGAGAACGAAGCGCCAGAATGCAAAACAGACAACGGGGAAAATGCTCGAATGCATGAGACGAACACGTATGCAAATGAAATGCACATGATGACATGATATGCAATGCATGACAATGACAACAACACACAGAGACAACACCCGAACCCGAGGAAATAAATATAACTTAATGCCGGAAACGGCAAGAGTTGGAGTACAAATTGGGAAAGTCATAACCGGGGTGTTACAACACTCCACCACTACGAAAGGATCTCGTCCCGGGATCTAGGACTGAAAGAACGCCGAGTACTCAGAACGGAGGTGATCCTCGTGTTCCCAGGTAGCTTCACGGTCGGAATGGTGTGACCACTTGACTTTGAGAAATTTGATTGACTTGTTGCGAGTATTGCGTTCAGTCTCTTCAAGAATAGCAACTGGGTGCTCACGATAAGAGAGATCTTCTTGGAGCTCAATGTCCTCGAAGTTGATGGTGCGGTCTGGAGTCTTGAAGCACTTTCGAAGCTGAGAGACATGGAACACGTCATGAACATTTGCAAAGTTTGAAGGAAGCTCGAGTTTATAGGCGAGGTCGTCTCTCTTGCTGACAATCTTGAAAGGTCCCACGTATCTAGGGGCAAGCTTCCCTTTGATACCGAAGCGACGAGTACCTTTCATAGGAGAGACGCGGAGGTAAACATGATCTCCGATCTCAAAAGCCAAATCATGGTGCTTACTATCATAGTAGCTCTTCTGACGGGATTGGGCTGCTTTGAGGTTATCACGAATGACTTTGCACATTTCTTCTGCCTCTGTGATTAAGTCATTACCCAAAAGCTGACGTTCACCGGTTCCAGACCAGTTGAGAGGGGTACGGCACTTCCTGCCATACAGAATTTCAAAAGGGACCTTGCCCGAACTTTCTTGAAAACTGTTGTTGTAGGAGAATTCAGCATAAGGAAGACAATCCTCCCACTTCATGCCGAAGGAGAGCACACAAGCCCTGAGCATATCTTCAAGAATCTGGTTGACACGCTCGACTTGACCGCTAGTTTGAGGATGGAAAGCTGAGCTGAAGCGGATGTTGGTTCCCATGGGCTTCTGAAAAGAATCCCAAAACTTGGATGTAAAGATGCTGCCACGTTCTGAAGAGATCACTTGTGGAATACCGTGCAGAGAGACAATACGAGGGGTATAGAGTTCCGCCAATTGAGCTGCAGTGATCGACTCTTTGATAGGCAGAAAGTGAGCCACTTTGGTGAGTTTGTCGATGACAACGAATATAGCATCATTTCCATGCTTGGACTTTGGAAACCCAGTCACGAAGTCCATTTCAATGTGGTCAAACTTCCATTCTAGAATGGCAAGAGGTTGGAGGAGACCAGCTGGCCTTTGGTGTTCTGCCTTCACTCTTCTGCAGACATCACATTCATACACGAATTGAGCGATCTCGCGCTTCATTCGAGTCCACCAATAAGCCTGCTTAAGGTCCCGATACATCTTCATGCTCCCAGGGTGGATGGAGAGGAGAGATTTATGAGCCTCGTTCATGATCACTTTACGGAGGTCACCTTTGGGTACAACAATACGATCCTCGAAGAAAAGAGTGTCCTTGTCATCAAGGCGGTAGCACTTGTACTTGGATTGACTCTTGGCAATCCCAATCTTCACCTTTTTCACCATAGCATCAAGAAGCTGAGCTTGGCGAATATGGTCTTCCAAGTTAGGAGAGACTAGGAGGTTGGCGAGGAAACCTTGAGGAACAACTTGCAGATTAAGTTTGTGGAAAGCTTCACAAAGCTCGGGTTGATAAGGCTTGAGAATCAGACTGTTGTAGTAAGCTTTTCTGCTCAATGCGTCAGCAATCACATTAGCCTTGCCTGGAGTGTACTCAATACTCGGATTATACTCTTGAATCATTTCGACCCATCGAATTTGCCTGAGGTTGAGATTAGGCTGAGTGAAGATGTACTTGAGACTCTTGTGATCAGTGAAAATGTCCACTTTTCTTCCCAATAGAAGATGTCTCCAAGTCAAAAGAGCATGCACAACGGCCGCCAACTCGAGATCATGAGTGGGGTAGTTCTTCTCATTAGGCTTCAACTGGCGAGATGTATAAGCAACAACTTTCTACTCTTGCATCAAAACTGCGCCAAGACCTTGGAGAGAGGCATCACAAAAGACCTCGTACGGCTTGGATTCATCAGGCGGAGTCAGAACTGGAGCAGTGATCAATTTCTCTTTCAAAGTGTTGAAAGCAATGTCACACTCCGGAGACCAAACGTACTTGACTTGCTTTTGAAGAATATTAGAGAGAGGCTTCGCGATCTTAGAAAAGTTTTCAACGAATCTTCGACAATAGCTTGCGAGACCGAGAAAACTGCGGAGTTGCTTCACATTTTGAGGAGGTTCCCAATTCACAATTGCAGACACCTTCTCAGGATTCACGGCAATGCCCTTGGCAGAGATGATATGACCAAGATAAAGAACCTCATCAAGCCAAAATTCACACTTGGAGAACTTGGCGTAGAACTGATGTTCCCTGAGCTTATCAAGCACCAAATGCAAATGCTTGGCATGATCTTCCTTGTTCTTGGAGAAAACCAGAATGTCGTCGAGATAGACCAAAACGAAGTCATTGGTGTAGGCGTTGAAGATGAAGTTCATCATGCGAGAGAACGTCGGAGGAGCGTTGACGAGGCCAAAAGACATGACAGTGTATTCATATGAACCAAAGCTTGTCCTGAAAGCTGTCTTGGGAATATCTTGCTCACGAATACGAATCTGATGATAACCCATACGGAGATCAAGCTTGGAGAAAACTTGGGCACCTTTGAGTTGTTCGAACAGCTCATTGATGTTGGGAAGTGGGTATTTGTTCTTGATGGTCTTCTTGTTCACTGGACGGTAATCAACACAAAGTCGGTCCGCCCCATCCTTCTTCTTCACAAAAAGAACACCACAACCCCACGGAGAAGAACTAGGCCAGATGAGACCCATTTTCTCTTGAATATCGAGTTGCTTCTTCAGCTCCTTCAACTCTTCAGGTCCGAGCTTGTAAGGACGCTTGCACACAGGTTCCATGCCAGGCTCAAGATCAATAACGAATTCAATTGGCCGGTGCGGAGGCATTCCTGGGAGCTCTTCTGGAAAGATGTCTTGGTATTCGCAAACGACTGGAATTTGAGAGATGGCATCCAATTCACCCTTCTCATTGAGAGAAAACAGACGGATATAATTATCCCGAGCGGCAAAGACAATTACATCCTCAGACGAATGAGACAATTGAATCTGCCTGGCTGCACAATCAAGCTGAGCCTTGTGCTTAGAAAGCCAATCCATCCGGAGAATAAGATCAATATCCGAGTTACCAAGAACCATTGGAGAAGCCAGAAAATTGAAATCACCCATCAAGATAGAAATATCCGGAACCATCATACTAGAACTCAGACGCTTAGCCGGAGAGACGACTTGCATAGCTCTAGGTAAAGCCTTAGTACTAAAATTGTTCTCCGATGCAAATGGGAATGACATGAAGGAATGCGATGCACCAGAGTCAAAAAGTACTTTAGCTGGAACATCGTTAACAGGAAGGTTACCCATAATCACATCTGACGAGTCCTCTGCCTGAGCTGCATTCATCAAGTTGACCTTGGCGTGCTTGGGGTTATGCTTGACCACAGCTGTACTTGCCGATCTGACAGGAGGAGGAGGAAGACGCCTCTAGTTGAAACACTTGTTGGCATAGTGACCCTTCTGTTGGCACTTGTTGCATGTGACCTCTGAAAGCGGACGGTGATACGGAGCACTCGATCTTGGAGCTTGAGATGAAGTCTTGTTCTGAAAGCCAGGGTTGGGTGGGTGGGAAGATCCACTACCACCTTTGCTCTTCTGCTGATACGGGTGACAGAACGGAGGAGGAAGCCAAAACTTCTGCTGCCTGGCCACTTGAGTAGAGGAAGAAGGAGTAACATCTCTGACTCGCTTCTTGGAAGCATCACACCTCAACTAAGCGGCCTCTTGCTTCAATGCCATGTTGTAGAACTCATCGTATCTCAAGGGCTCAAAGAGAACAAGAGCTAGCTGAATTTCTTCTCTGAGACCACCCCTGAACTGGTATATCATGCTCTTCTCATCAGGGACGTCCTGCTTGGCAAAGCGGGCGAGCTTTTGGAACAACTTGTTGTAGTCATAGATAGACAAAGAACCTTGCTTCAGATTGCGGAATTCCTCACGCTTGCTTTCAACCACGCTTTGAGGAATATGATGAGCTCTGAAATCTCGACGGAAATCATCCCAAGTGATAAAACGTCCACCTCTGGAGTCCTTGTACTGCTGGAACCATTCTGTAGCTTGATCTTTGAGTTGGAAGGAAGCGAACTTAACAAAGTCCTCAGGCCTGACGTTACTGCACTCGAAATGCTTGCACAGATCCACAAGCCAATCGTCAGCATCGGTTGCCTCAACACAATTGCTGAAAGTCTTTGGCCCGTTAGCAAGGAACTGGTTGAGTGTAGCAAAGTGATTCTGATTGCTGCCTTGATTCCCTTTGTTGCCTTGATTGCACTCTTGGAGAATTTGCATGATCAACTGTGTGTTTGCATTGGTTGCGGCCATCACAGCTTGCCATGCCTCTGGAGGAGGTGGAGGTGGTGCCGGATCAGGATTCGGAGTCGTGCGCGTTGGAGGAGCCATCCTGAAGAGGTTGACCACCATTAGCACATTGATAGATAAATATTGAAGCTGAATCCAACGAAATGAAAATTGCAACATATAGTCTTCACATCCGAACAAAATGAACGAATGCATTCCTCTTGAAATGGTCACATATCCATAAATTGAGAAGCCACTTAGAATTAAGGTAGAGAAATAAATCAACAAGGTACGGATCAAGAACGAATAATCGGTAAGAAATCCCAATCTCAAACCAATATCCGTGGAAGAAGAACTAGAGCTACTAGAATTCCCCCCTATGAAACTTCCGAACCTTTCCGGTTATGCAATCAGGTGTTGGGGATACAGGGGAAGCATAATATCTCACCCAAACTAGCAAATCCTACATCCAGCTGTATCCATCCTTCAACACATAACCAAGAAACCTTCGGAAACCATCTACCTCAACCTTCGAAAAGTATCTGTTATGCAAGTTATGGCGATACTCCCGAACTCCCGCCCCAGTACTGGGTGGCGTCGAGGTTATCTCACCAACAAACTGCATAAAAGAGATTTTCGATGTCGGCGTACTAAACTCAGGTATTCCAGAACTGCAACGATAAAATTATGATGACAACACCTCAGAGCTCAACTCCCCGGGACACTTCCACTAAACACTTGACAGGAGGCACCAAGACAATGTTCTCATCATAAAACCATCGGAACGATTCCAAGATACCCGCGTGATCCTAAAATTTTTTTAGTGAAATTTGAGGAGAGAAGAGTCAAAACTCTACGTGAGGATGCCTTACCAGAGCGATGAGGAGACTGGGAAGTAAAAAGAATTCCTAAACTCTCTGATATATAATTCCTAAAAGACTCAAAACATTTTTCTAGACACAACTCGGCCGCTAAAAACGATCAAGCAATGGGGCTCCTAAGGTCGGGGAAGGCTCTGATACCAACTTGTAACACCCTCGATGCGACTATAGCTCCCACGTGTCGAGGCGTGACTTAGAGACATAATCGCATTGAAGGCATATGTCGCAAGTTAGGCAATCTTCACAACATCCCAAGTAATATAAGTGATAAGGGGAGATAACCATAGTTGGCTTACACTCGCCACGTCAATCAAGTACATAAATAACATTACATCATCCAAACACTCATGGCCCGACTACGGCGCCAAAATAAAAGAGAACCCAACATGCGACAACGGTCCCATTCACCCCCAACTGGGCACCACTACTGATCATCGGGAAAGGAAACATAGTATCGTTGAGAGTCTTCGTCGAACTCCCACTTGAGCTCATACGCGTCTCCTGGAGCGGAATCATCAGGCCCTACATCTGGTGTAATAGTAATCTGTGAGCCACAGGGATTCAGCAATCTCGCACCCTCACGATCAAGACTATTTAAGCTTATAGGTAAGGCAAGGTAAATATATGTGGAGCTGCAGCAAGCGACTAGCAAGTATGGTGGCTAACTTATTCGCAAAAGAGAGCGAGAAGAGAAGGCAAAGCGCGAGCGAGAAACTAGAGAGCAACCTGCGCGAACATTACTCCAACACCGTGTCCACTTCCCGGACTCCGTCGAGAAGAGGCCATCACGGTAACACACTCAGTTGATTCATTTTAGTTAAGTTAAGGTTCAAGTTATCTACAACCGGACATTAACAAATTCCCATCTGCCCATAACCGCGGGCATGGCTTTTGAAAGTTCAAATCCCTGCAGGGGAGTCCCAACTTAGCCCATGAAAAGCTCTCACGGTCAACGAAGGAATAGACCTCCTCCCAAGACGTTCCGATCAGACTCGGTATCTCGGTTACTCAAGACACTTCGACAGGTTAAAACAAGACCAGCAACACCGCCCGAATGTGCCGACAAATCCCGATAGGAGCTGCACATATCTCGTTCTTAGGGCACACTCAGATGAGACTAGCTACAAGTAAAAGCAACCCTCAAGTTTCCCCGAGGTGGCCCCGCAGGCAGCTCAGTTCGGACCAACACTCAGAGGTGCACTGGCCCGGGGGGGTTAAGATAAGATGACCCTTGGGCTCCAGTAACCCAAGGGAAAAAGAGGCTAGGTGGCGAATGGTA
Source organism: Triticum urartu (assembly GCF_003073215.2). Classification (NCBI taxonomy): domain Eukaryota; kingdom Viridiplantae; phylum Streptophyta; class Magnoliopsida; order Poales; family Poaceae; genus Triticum; species Triticum urartu. The sequence continues at coordinate 184,046,816 of NC_053028.1, read as the reverse complement.
AAACCAAGTTTGGGCATTGCTGGAAAAGCTTTAATCAAAGCGAACTATCAAGGGGTTCCCATTATAACCCAACCGCATAAGGAACGCAAAATGTGGGAACATAACACCGATATGACGGAAACTAGGGCGGCAAGAGTGGAACAAAACACTAGGCGAGAGGCCAAGTCTTCCACCCTTTACCAAGTATATAGATGCATTAAGATAGCAAGATAATATAATGATATCCCAACAAGTAAATAAATGTTCCAGCAAGGAACGGCCTTCAATCTTCACCTGCAGCTAGTAACGCTATAAGAGGGGCTGAGCAAAGCGGTAACATAGCCAATCAACGGTTTGCTAGGACAAAGGTGGGTTAGAGGTTTGACATGGCAATTTTGGGAGGCTTGAAAGCAAGTGGTAGGCATCGTAGCAATGGCATAGCAAAAGAGCGAGCAGACTAGCATAGCAAAGATAGTAGTGATTTCGAGGGTATGATCATCTTGCCTGCATAGTTGTCAGAGTTGACTGGATCCTCGAAAGCAAACTCAACGGGCTCCTCGTTAGCGAACTTGTCTCCCGGATCTACCCAAACAAGAAAAACAAGCAACAAGGATACAATCAACCACGTGCAAACCCAAAAAACACAATGCAAAGATGATATGCTATGCGGGATCAGAAAAAAACAATTGCAAGCATGTGAACAAAGGTCTCACGTAAGCGTACGTGTAAGGTTGGTCCGAGCCGCTTCATCCCACGATGCCGCCGAATCAAGATAAGACTAGTAACGGCAAGATAATTGACAATATCGACGCCCACAACAACTTTGTGTTCTACTCGTGCATAGTAACTATGCATAGACCTAGCTCATGATGCCACTGTTGGGGAACGTAGCAAAAATTCAAAATTTTCTACGCATCACCAAGATCAATCTATGGAGTAATTTAGCAACGAGGGAAGGAGAGTGCATCTACATACCCTTGTAGATCGCTAAGCGGAAGCGTTCAAGTGAATGGGGTTGATGGAGTCGTACTCGTCGTGATCCAAATCACCGATGATCCTAGTGCCGAACGGACGGCACCTCTGTGTTCAACACACGTACAGCCCGGTGACGTCTCCAACGCCTTGATCCAGCAAGGGGAGAAGGAGAGGTTGGGGAAGACTCCATCCAGCAGCAGCACGATGGCGTGGTGGTGGTGGAGGAGCGCGGGACTCCAGCAGGGCTTCGCCAAGCACTACGAGAGACGAGGAGGAAGAGAGGTAGGGCTGCGCCAAGAGGGAGAGGATCTCATGTGTCTTGCAGCCTCCAATACCTCAAGTATATATACGGGAAGGGGAGGGGCTGCGCTCCCACCTAGGGTTCCCTCCCTAGGGGTGGCGGCAGCCCCCAGATCCCATCTGGGTGGCGGCCACAAAGGGGAGAGGGGGAGGCGCACCTGGGGTGGGCCTTAGGGCCCATCTGCCCTAGGGTTTGCCCCCTTCCCCTCTTGGAGGCGCCTTGGGCCTTGGTGGGAGGCGCCCCAGCCCACCTAGGGGCTGGTCCCTTCCCACTATTGGCACAAGTAGGCCTCCGGGGCTGGTGGCCCCACCTAGTGGACCCCCGGACCCCTCCGGTGGTCCCGGTACACTACCGGTGATGCCCGGAACACTTCCGGTGGCCAAAACCATACTTCCTATATATCAATCTTTACCTTCGAACCATTCTGGAACTCCTCGTGACGTCCGGGATCTCATCCGGGACTCCGAACAACATTCGGTAACCGCGTACATACTTTCCCTATAACCCTAGCGTCATCGAACCTTAAGTGTGTAGACCCTACGGGTTCGGAAGTCATGCAGACATGGCCGAGACAACTCTCCAGTCAATAACCAACAGCGGGATCTGGATACCCATGCTGGCTCCCACATGCTCCACGATGATCTCATCGGATGAACCACGATGTCAAGGACTTAATCAATCCCGTATACAATTCCCTTTGTCTATCAGTACGATACTTGCCCGAGATTCGATCGTCGGTATCCCGATACCTTGTTCAATCTCGTTACCGGCAAGTCTGTTTACTCGTTCCGTAACACATCATCCCGTGATCAACTCCTTGATCACATTGTGCACATTATGATGATGTCCTACCGAGTGGGCCCAGAGATACCTCTCCATTTACACGGAGTGACAAATCCGAGTCTCGATTCGTGCCAACCCAACAGACACTTTCGGAGATACCTATAGTGTACCTTTATAGCCACCCACTTACGTTGTGACGTTTGGCACACCCAATGCACTCCTACGGTATCCGGGAGTTGCACAATCTCATGGTCTAAGGAAATGATACTTGACATTAGAAAAGCTTTAGCATACGAACTAGATGATCTTCTGCTAGGCTTAGGATTGGGTCTTGTCCATCACATCATTCTCCTAATGATGTGATCCCGTTATCAACGACATCCAATGTCCATGGTCAGGAAACTGTAACCATCTATTGATCAACGAGCTAGTCAACTAGAGGCTTACTAGGGACATGGTGTTGTCTATGTATCCACACATGTATCTGAGTTTCCTATCAATACAATTCTAGCATGGATAATAAACGATTATCATGAACAAGGAAATATAATAATAACCAATTTATTATTGCCTCTAGGGCATATTTCCAACAGTTCTCTCTCTCTCTCGTCGACAATCTACAATTCAGTCGCACGCATCCGACACAAAAACCTTGTTGGTCCCTATCCCTTTCTCTCCATCTCTCTCTCTCTCTCTTTGTGTGTGTGGGGGGGTCTTTCTAGTTCGCATGCATATATACACCATCTATAGGTCTATCTCGCACACTATGTATGACACTCTAGCTAGTCCAAGCTAGATATATTGGGTGCACTCATCGTACGCACAAAATTCCTTGGCTCATTGCCCGTAACTCTCTCACGCACCACTATGTCGTCTCGGAGCTCTTCCTCCCCTCTCTCAAACTCTCCATCCACCTGGGTCACACATACACATGCATATATCACTCGCACTCGATAGGCCCATCTAAAACTCTATCTCTCCCCCTCGTTCTCTCTCCATCTCACACGCACACACACACACACAATTTCGTGCCCAGCTAGCCAAGTATGATGGTCTATCACTCAATTGTAGGCACACGCAGCCCCCCCTATATGTATATGACTAGCTAATCTTAGTCTCCATCACAAACATGTGCATGGTCTATCTCGATTTCTCTCAGGGCATCTTTCTATCGCGCATGCACTCCCTCGATCTCCCACCCATATAGTCCCCTAATAATCTCGACAGGATCTCTCTATCACAAACACACCCTCTCTCCCTCCCCATGCATCCATGCCATCCATGTGTCCCTCTCGACCTTTGTTCCATGTTGGTCAGACCTCTATTGGACATGTGCTACAGGGGTGTCTCTCTCTATTGCAAACAATCACACACTAGCTATCTTCGTGTATCTCCTCACCTCGCTTTTCCATCTCGGAGATGCATGCGTGATATGTTCACATAAGAAACAAAAAAAACACTCTCTCTCTAATTTATCATTTGTTGTCACTTTCTCTTTCACACACATACTCTTTTTGCACACTTACTCATTCTCCTTCACACGCACTTGATCTGTCTCGACTGAGGCACTCTCCTCGGTCCATAGCATATAGATTTATTGAAAAGTCAAACATCACAAAGTTTGACCATGTACGTGGAGAAAAAGAATTACATCTAGTACGGCAAACATATACCATTAGATTCACCATGAGATGTAGTTTTGTATGATGTATCTTTGGTATTGTAGATATAAATAACATTTGCGTAAACCTGATCAAATTTTCCAAAGTTTGACTTCTAAAAAATTTACATGCACTGGATTATCGAGTGGATGGAATATCTCTTTCCCCCTCTCAGCTATCTGACGCACCACTCAGCCTTATCGGGGCTCCTCAATCTCTCTCAAACTTTATTGGTCAGTTTGGTTCATGACCTAACCCTCATGCCTTGATGGCCGGTACTGCCTGGTGTGGACATGAGATGTTAAATATTTCTGCCTGGCCAGGCTTGCGTGGTGCTGAAGCATTTGGTTCATGCCTGGGCCAGTCAAAGCATCAATGTCCCATCAATCAATCCATGCATCAATTATTTAATGCTAATATCCATGTTGTTGTTAGCCTTGTGGCCACATGGCCAGGCACGGCCAGGCGTTCGAAATCGGTCGCCAGGGCTAGGCTACTTGCAGTGTCTGGAGTTTAGCCAGGCTAATTAAAGTGCAAGGGAACCTAGGCCAGGCGGGCTTTCTTTTTCATAGGGTAGCAACCAAACAAGCGTGCATGAAATCTAGCCACAACCCCAGGCCAGGCAAAAATGCTCAGGACGCAAGCCAAACTGGCCTTATGTCAGGACCGGTTTTTTGGAACATTAATTTCCCAAAAAAATGGCCCTTGTGCTCACCAGCCCCAGGATTACTGTTAGCTGATGAGGCACCAACTTGATACAGAAACTCCAAGCAAAGTACATCATATGTAGTACAAGACCATTCTGGCCTATGAGTACAACAAAATGGCATCTAATGGTTGATGGTGGAAGCGGTTTGAGGTTCATCAGTGGCCATGGGACTCCATTTCCCACAGGAACAGCTGACCAGGGTAACTCCTATCTTCGCGAGGCTGTTATCACCATTGCGTAGGTCCCGGGGCTGTCATCGCGACGCTCCTCTCCACGCAAGAAATCTGGCCAAGACAATAGCCAGGGACAAGCCAGTGAGTACTTTGAATGTACTCGTTGCTACATCTTGAGTTTGCGTTGGTTTTCCCCGAAGAGGAAGGGATGATGCAGTAGAGTAGCGTAAGTATTTCCCTCAATTTTTGAGAACCAAGGTATCAATCCAGTAGGAGGCCACGCTCAAGTCCCTCGTACCTGCACAAAATGATAGCTACTCGCAACCAACGCAATTAGGGGTTGTCAAGCCCTTCACGGTCACTTACGAGAGTGAGATCTGATAGATAGAATATTTTTGGTATTTTTGGTATAAAGATGCAAAGTAAAAAGTAAAGGCAAAGTAAATAGAAAACAATAAAAAAAGTGATGGAGATTGATATGATGAGAATAGACCCGTGGGCCATAGGTTTCACTAGTGGCTTCTCTCAAGAGCATAAGTATTCTACAGTGGGTGAACAAATTACTTTGAGCAATTGATAGAATTGAGCATAATTATGAGAATATCTAGGCATGATCATGTATATAGGCATCACGTCCGTGACAAGTAGACCGAAACGATTCTGCATCTACTACTAGTACTCCACTCATCGACCGCTATCCAGCATGCATCTAGAGTATTAAGTTAAAAACAGAGTAACGCCTTAAGCAAGATGACATGCTGTAGAGAGATAAATTCATGCAATATGAAATAAACCCCATCTTGTTATCCTCGATGGCAACGATGCAATACATGCCTTGCTGCCCCTTCTGTCACTGGGAAAGGACACCGCAAGATCGAACCCAAAGCTAAGCACTTCTCCCATGGCAAGAACTACCAATCTAGTTGGCCAAACCAAACGGATAATTCGAAGAGACTTGCAAAGATAACCAATCATGCATAAAAAAATTCAGAGAAGATTCGAATATTATTCATAGATAGAATTGATCATAAACCCACAATTCATCGATCTCAACAAACACACCGCAAAAAGAAGATTACATCGAATAGATCTCCACGAGAGAGGGGGAGAACTTTGTATTGAGATTCAAAGAGAGAGAAGAAGCCATCTAGCTACTAACTATGGACCCGAAGGTCTGAAGTAAACTACTCACACTTCATCGGAGAGGCTATGGTGATGTAGAAGCCCTCCGTGATGACGGCCCTCTTCCGGCTGAGCTCCGGAACAGGCCCCAACATGGGATCTTGTGGATACAGAAATTTGCGGCGGTGGAATTAGGTTTTTGGCTCCTGTTCTAATCGTTTGGGGGTACGTGTGTATATATAGGAGGAAGAAGTACACCGGAGGAGCAACGAGGGGCCCATGAGGCAGGGGCGCGCCCCCCACCCTCGTGACCGCCTCTTTTGTTCCTTGGAGCAGGGTCCAAGTCTCCTGGATCACGTTCGGTGAGAAAATCACGTTCCCGAAGATTTTATTCCGTTTGGACTCCGTTTGATATTCCGTTTCTTCGAAACACTGAAATAGGCAAAAAAACAGCAATTCTGGGCTGGGCCTCCGGTTAATAGGTTAGTCCCAAAAACAATATAAAAGTGGAAAATAAATCCCAATATAGTCCAAAATAGTAGATAATATAGCATGGAGCAATCAAAAATTATAGATTCGTTGGAGACGTATCAGGCATCTCCAACCTTAATTCCTGCTCGTCCTCGAGTAGATAAATGATAAAAAGAGAATTTTTGATGTGGAGTGCTACTTGGCATAATTTCAATTCAAATCTTCTTAATTTTGGTATGAATATTCAGATTAGAAAGATTCAAGACAAAGGTTTATATTGACATAAGAAATAATAATACTTCAAGCATACTAACAAAGTAATTATGTCTTCTCAAAATAACATGGCCAAATAAAGTTATCCCTACAAAATCATATAGTCTGGCTATGCTCCATCTTCCCCACACAAAGTATTTAAATCATGCACAACCCCGATGACAAGACAAGCAATTGTTTCATACTCTAACTTTTTCAAAACTTTTTCAATCTTCACGCAATACATGAGCGTGAGCCATGGATATAGCACTATGGGTGGAATAGAATGGTGGTTGTGGAGAAGACAAAAGGAGAAGATAGTATCACATCAACTAGGCGTATCAACGGGCTACGGAGATGCCCATTAATAGATATCAATGTGGGTGAGTAGGGATTGCCATGCAACGGATGCACTAGAGCTATAAGTATATGAAAGCTCAAAAAGAAACTAAGTGGGTGTGCATCCAACTTGCTTGCTCATGAATACCTAGGGCAATTTTAGGAAGCCCATCATTGGAATATACAAGACAAGTTCTATAATGAAAGATTACCACTAGTATATGAAAGTGATAACATGAGAGACTCTCTACTATGAAGATTATGGTGCTACTTTGAAGCACAAGTGTGGTAAAAGGATAGTAACATTGGCCCTTCTCTCTTTTTCTCTCATTTTTATTTTATTTTTTTTATTTGGGCCTTTTCTCTTTTTTATGGCCTTTCTCTTTTTTGGGGGCTTCTTTGGCCTCTTTTATTTTTTTCGTCTGGAGTCTCATCCCAACTTGTGCGGGAATCATAGTCTCCATCATTCTTTCCTCACTGGGACAATGCTCTAATAATGATGATCATCACACTTTTATTTTTTCTTACAACTCAACAATTACAACTTGATACTTAGAACAAGATATGACTCTATATGAATGCCTCCGGCGGTGTACCGGGATATGCAATGAATCAAGAGTCACAAGTATGAAAATTATGAATGGTGGCTTTGCCACAAATACTATGTCAACTACATGATCATGCTAAGCAATATGACAATGATGGATGTGTCATGATGAACTAGATGATGGAAAGTTGCATGGCAATATATCTCGGAATGGCTATGGAAATGCCATAATAGGTAGGTATGGTGGCTGTTTTGAGGAAGGTATATGGTAGGTGTATGATACCGGTGAAAGGTGTGCGGTATTAGAGAGGCTAGCAAAGGTGGAAGGGTGAGAGTGCATATGATCCGTGGACTCAACATTAGTCATAAAGAACTCATATACTTATTGCAAAAATCTAGAAGTTATCAAAGCAAAGTACTACGCGCATGCTCCTAGGGGGATAGATTGGTATGAAAAGACCATCGCTCGTCCCCGACCTCCACTCATAAGGAAGACAATCAATAAATAAATCATGCTCCGACTTCATCACATAACGGTTCACCATACGTGCATGCTACGGGAATCACAAACTTCAACACAAGTATTCTTTTAATTCACAACTACTCAACTAGCATGACTTTAATATTATCACCTCCATATCTCAAAACAATTATCATGCTTCAATCTTTTCTTAGTATTCAACACACTCAAAAGAAAGTTTCACAAATCTAGAATACCAAGCATATTATTATTAAGAAAATTACCATGCTATTAAGAGACTCTCAAAATAATTTAAGTGAAGCATGAGAGATCAATAGTTTCTTTAAAACAAATCCTCCACCGTGCTCTAAAAGATCTAAGTGAAGCACATAGAGCAAAATTATAAAGCTCAAAAGATATAATGAAGCACATAGAGCAAAACTATTTAGCTCAAAAGATATAAGTGAAGCACATAGAGTATTCTATCAAATTTTAATTCATGTATGGCTCTCTCAAAAGGTGTGTACAGCAAGCATGATTGTGGCATACTAGCAAACAAAGACACAAATAATACAAGACACTCCAAGCAAAACACATATCATGTTAGTGAATAAAAATATAGCTCCAAGTAAAGTTACCGATGGAAGTGGACAAAAAGAGGGGATGCCTTCCGGGGAATCCCCAAGCTTTGAATTTTTGGTGTCCTTGTATTATCTTGGGGGTGCCATGGGCATCCCCAAGCTTAGGCTCTTGCCACTCCTTGTTCCATAATCCATCGAATTCTTACGCAAAACTTGAAAACTTCACAACACAAAACTCAAAATAGAAAACTAGTGAGCTCCGTTAGCGAAAGAAAACAAAAGACCACTTCAAGTTACTGTAATGAACTCATTCTTTATTTATATTGGTGTTAAACCTACTGTATTCCAACTTCTCTATGGATTATAAACTATTTTACAAGCCATAGATTCATCAAAATAAGCAAACAACACACGAAAAACAGAATCTGTCAAAAACAGAACAGTCTGTAGTAATCTGTAGCTAGAGCAAGATCTGGAACCCCAAAAATTCTCAAATAAATTTCTGGACGTGAGGAATTTATCTATTAATCATCTTCAAAAAGAAATAACTAAATAGCACTCTTCAAATAAAAATGTCAGCAGTTCTCGTGAGCGCTAAAGTTTCTGTTTTTTACAGCAAGTTCAACAAGACTTTCCCCAAGTCTTCCCAACGGTTCTACTTGGCACAAACACTAATTAAACACAAAAAACACAACCAAAACAGAGGCTAGATAATTTATTTATTAAGTAACAGCCAGGAAAAATATTGGGTTGTCTCCCAATAAGCGCTTTTCTTTAAAGCCTTTTTAGCTAGGCATTGATAATTTTAACGATGCTCACATGAAAGACAAGAATTGAAGCACAAAGAGAGCATCATAAAACATGTGACAAACACATCTAAGTCTAACATACTTCCTATGCATAGGCATCTTATAGGCAAACAAATTATCATCGCAAGCAAAAACTAGCATATGCAAGGAAGTGGAAAGAAACAATAGCAATCTCAACATAACGAGAGGTAATTTAGTAACATGAAAATTTCTACCACCATATTTTCCTCTCTCGTAATAATTACATGTAGGATCATAAGAAAATTCAAAAAAATATCTATCACATAAGATATTTTCAACATGATCCACATGCATGCAAAGTTGACACTTCCAAAATAGTGGGATTGACATTAACTAAAGTCATGACCTCTTCAAACCCACTTTTATCAAAAACTTCATAAGATTGAACATTATCCAAATATGTGGGATCTAAAGTTGACACTCTTCCAAACCCACTTTCAGTATTATTGGAAACACTATTATCAATCTCATAATCATCATGGGGAGTAAATAAATTTTCAAGATCAAAAGAAGAAGCACCCCAATCATGATCATTGCAACAAGTAGAGGACATAGCAAAACTAGCATCCCCAAGCTTAGGGTTTTGCATATTATTAGCACAAGTTGCATAAATAGAATTTATAATAAAATCATTGCAGTCATTCCTTTTATTCAAAGATCTATCATGAATTGCATCATAAAGTAATTCATCACACTTTTTAGATTCACGAATTTCAGGCAAAACCTCATAAAGATAATCTAGTGCACAAAACTCACTAGCAATTGGTTCATCATAATTGGATATCTTAAAAATATTAGCAAGTGGATGATGATCCATAGGTCTTAGGTTCTATGTTTAGTAATAAATAAACAACTATTCCAACCATACGAGCAAACAAGAATGGGCAAAAGAGGCAAATAGAGAGGGAGGATAGAGAGAGAGGGCGAATAAAACGGCAAGGGTGAATTGGGGGAGAGGAAAACGAGAGGCAAATGGCAAATAATGTAATGCGAGAGATAGGGATTGTGATGGGTACTTGGTATGTTGACTTTTTGCGTAGACTCCCCGGCAAGGGCGCCAGAAATCCTACTTGCTACGTCTTGAGCTTGCGTTGGTTTTCCCCGAAGAGGAAGGGATGATGCAGTAGAGTAGCGTAAGTATTTCCCTCAGTTTTTGAGAACCAAGGTATCAATCCAGTAGGAGGCCACGCTCAAGTCCCTCATACCTACACAAAACGATAGCTACTCGCAACCAACGCGATTAGGGGTTGTCAAGCCCTTCACGGTCACTTACGAGAGTGACATCTGATAGATAGAATATTTTTGATATTTTTGGTATAAAGATGCAAAGTAAAAGGTAAAGGCAAAGTAAATAGCAAAACAATATAAAAGTGATGGATATTGATATGATGAGAATAGACCCGGGGGGCATAGGTTTCACTAGTGGCTTCTCTCAAGAGCATAAGTATTCTATGGTGGGTGAACAAATTACTGTTGAGCAATTGATAGAATTGAGCATAATTATGAGAATATCTAGGCATGATCATGTATATAGGCATCATGTCCGTGACAAGTAGACCGAAACGATTCTGCATCTACTACTATTACTCCACTCATTGACCGCTATCCAGCATGCATCTAGAGTATTAAGTTAAAAATAGAGTAACGCCTTAAGCAAGATGACATGCTGTAGAGAGATAAATTCATGCAATATGAAACAAACCCCATCTTGTTATCCTCGATGGCAACGATGCAATACGTGCCTTGCTACCCCTTCTGTCACTAGGAAAGGACACTGCAAGATCGAACCCAAAGCTAAGCACTTCTCCCATGGCAAGAACTACCATTCTAGTTGGACAAACCAAATGGATAATTCGAAGAGACTTGCAAAGATAACCAATCATGCATAAAAAATTCAGAGAAGATTCGAATATTATTCATAGATAGACTTGATCATAAACCAACAATTCATCAGTCTCAACAAACACACCACAAAAAGAAGATTACATCGAATAGATATCCACGAGAGAGGGGGAGAACTTTGTATTGAGATTCAAAGGGAGAGAAGAAGCCATCTAGCTACTAACTATGGGCCCGAAGGTCTGAAGTAAACTACTCACACTTCATCGGAGAGGCTATGGTGATGTAGAAGCCCTCCGTGATGACGGCCCTCTTCCGGCGGAGCTCCGGAACAGGCCCCAAGATGGGATCTCGTGGATACAGAAAGTTGCGGTGGTGGAATTAGGTTTTTGGTTCCTGTTCTGATCGTTTGGGGGTCCGTGTGTATATATAGGAGGAAGAAGTACGCCGGAGGAGCAATGAGGGGCCCACGAGGCAGGGGGCGCGCCCTAGGGGGGGCGCCCCCACCCTCGTGACCGCCTCTTCTATTCCTTGGAGCAGGGTCCAAGTCTCCTGGAACACGTTCGGTGAGAAAATCACGTTCCCGAAGATTTTATTCTGTTTGGACTCTGTTTGATATTCCATTTCTTCGAAACACTGAAATAGGCAAAAAACAACAATTCTGGGCTGGGCCTCCGGTTAATAGGTTAGTCCCAAAAATAATATAAAAGTGGAAAATAAAGCCCAATATAGTCCAAAGCAGTAGATAATATAGCATGGAGCAATCAAAAATTATAGATACGTTGGAGACGTATCACTCGCAAACATTACGAACATAGGTATAATATAACAGATATTAATGATGCTCGGAAATATGCCATGATCACTTGGTTAGTTACAAAATAATTTTTTGTGATGCACGCAAGTAGGTTATCCATGTAGAATAGGAATAAGCAGTCCGAGTATAGAAGTAAAATGCACCGATCGGGTGTCTGAAGCAACACCACGAAAGAACAATAATATAAAACATGGCTCAGTCGGGCGTCTGAGCGACACCACATAAAGGGCTTATAGTAATTTAAATAATAAGCATGCCAGAGTCGGGCGTCTGTGCGACACCACCTAAAGGGCTTATAAGGTAAATAAGTAACAAGCATGCCACAGTCAGGCGTCTGTACGACACCACATAAAGGGCTTATAAGTGAATAAATAATAAGCATGCCACAGTCGGGCGTCTCAGCAACACCGCATAAAGGGCTTATAAGTAAATAAATGACAAGCATGCCACAGTCGGGCGTCTGTGCGACACCACATAAAGGGCTTATATAAGAATAATCATGGTGTATATCCAGGAGGTAGAACCGTCCCAGGGATACTCAATAATTCAAATAATGTAGATGGTTAGTCCATAGTAATAATAATCATAATCATCATGAGTCACAAGTCATGATCCATGTTCCGGTTTAGCAGTTTTTCCTCCGAAGACCGACACTAAGACAGACACTTGACCCATCCCAGATTGTAGTCCTTAACCATGGACACGGCTATTCTAAATAGATATAATCTCTACAGACGGTGTACTCTTTACCCACGAGTGACGGATTCCTTTAGTCCATCGGGACTAATTCCGTCTATGGCCTTTTGATTGAAAACACACCTGACCGCACACACCAGCCTAACTCACCGGTGTCTGGAATCACCCTTGACACCCGTTAAGCAAAACTCTAAGTGGGGAGGCTACAACCTCGACTAGCATGGGATCACAAAATTTATACCGCACGCAAACTAGGGGAACTACCCCTTCGGCTACAACCGAAAACACCCATGCCCCCAGACTAGGTGGCATGCCTACCGGATACCTCCGGTATCTTCCACCATGGCCTCTCTGTACGGTGTGTGCTAGGGAGGGGTTGAGAATTTACTGAACCGTACCCTACCTGTGGCAGGGACAAGTGGTAGTACGAAACAGGTATGGGGGTTATTGGAACAAGACTCGATCTACGGTCGACTCAGGAGGTTTAAGTATTCCTTGCATGGTTAGCATAACAAATACGTTTCAACCAACAGGCAAGATCATCACTCATCATGCCTCACTATGCCGTACCGGACACAACCATCTTGGCGAAGACCGAAGACAAGCTCGTGTCTACCCAAGACAAAGACTTTCCCGGCTTCCTCCCGGTAGGCATGAAAGGTATATGAGGGTGATTACTTTCACAAGCATATCCATTTCCAATAGCAAGATATCTTCATTATGCACCCATGCGTATGATTATATCATCACAAAAAAAATAACGAATGCTCCATGTCAAGGTGGTGTGTAACCGTTGTCAAACAACACACAACATATTATGCCAGGGTTCAGGATGCTTGCCTTCAAGTTTTGGAGAGGCAGGGTGCATTCCAAAACTTTTGAAAGTTTCTTCCTTCTTCCAAAAATCCTATTTAAGAAAATTTGAAATCAACACGTAGTTTCAAAGCAGTACAAAAAAGTTGTTTGTAAAATTTTCAAATAAATATGAAAATAAACTAGACCAAATTTGGGGAACAACAGAAAAAGAATCAAGTCATTTGGACTTATATTTAAAAAGTTATAGCCAGACAAAGTTTAGTCAATATTCTGTTTTTAAATAAAACCAGAAAAAGAAAACGTGTCGGGGAGAATACGTTTCCGAGGCAGAGGAGACGTACTCCGGGGTTTACGCGTCCACCTAAGCCAGCGTGGGCCAGCTCGGGTCACTGATAGTGGGTCCCTTGGGGCCCACTGGTCAGGTTTGACCAGTCGCCTGCGCCTCCTTCCTCCTCTAGCCGAGCAGAGGCAGGGCTCCAGCGATCAACGCCGGTGATTGGTGGCTTCTCGTGGGACTCCGAGGGCAGGGATGGATCCGCTGGTTCAGTGCGGTCCTTCCGGTGGTCGACTGGCCGGCGGGGACGGAGGGAGTCGCCGGTGGCGAGCTTCGCGGCGGAGATGGCTTCGGGAGGGATTGGGGGTTTGGGCTACGGTGGCTCTTGACCGCGTTTGAGGGGCTGGGCAACTCCGCATGGTCGAGAGGAGTCGGGTGGTGGTGCTGGATGGACGGGGGAGGCCCTTGTTGCGACGGACGGAGTCGGAGCGTGGCGGCGGCCGAACTGGACGGAGTCAAGGGAGAGAGCTTCCCGCCGTCGATTGCTGGCCGTGGGGGCTCCAGGGGAAGGGCCTGAGGCTGCCTAAGTGCTTGGATGAGCTCGGGGGGCCCCTACTTATAGCGCGGCTAGGTCGGTTCCGCGGTGGCAGGAGATAAGATCGGCGAGCCGCCGTTCTGTTGCAGCAGGGCGACGTGGAGGCGGTTGGGGCTGGGCGGCGCATCCCGACGAGCTCCCCACTGCTCAAGGGGGCGAGCTGGCGCGCGCGTATGGCTCGGGCGGCGCCTTCCACGGCAGGGGCGTGTTGTGGACTCCGGTGTGCCGCCAAGGGGGCTCTGATGGCAGCACTGTAGGGCGCCGGGGTGGCCTGGAGGGTTCTGGTGAGTGGACAGGAACGCGGCGTGGCTCTGCGGGCGCGTGAAGGCTAGGGGCAAGACGCGGCGGCTCGGTGCGCGCGCGTGCAAAACGAGCGCTCTGGGCGCGCTCAGAGCACGCACACCAGGTGCTCGACGCTATGCCAACGCGCCCTAGGCCTCTCTGATGCCTCTGCAACTAAACAGAAACTAGGCTATTAGTCATAAGGGAGCTAGTAGACATGCTAGTAAGGTCATTAGAGCACCTTCCTAATGCAAGTCTAAAAGCATGCCAAAACTGGCCATGCTCCTAACCTGTTCGATGAAATGCCAAGGGCATCTAGGCATCTCTTGGGGTGGTCACAAACTCCAGACTGGGGTCTCTTTAGATGTAGGTGATGATGGCAAGGCCATATGGGCAAAACACGAAACTTGCTTGTGCAAGTTTTGCAAATCTTCAGCTCTGGACAGAAGGTAAATGGCATTATTTCATGTACCAAAAATGCTCCAATGGGTCCAACCTCCTGGACTTAAGGGTTTGGTAGGGTTTACTTCAAGCAGGGAAAATCCCAGGCAAAAAGAGCAAGAGAAAATATAGATGCAATACAATTCACCAAGCTGGACCAGAATGAAGATGAGGATGATTTACTCAAAATTTTCGAAGAACATCAGTGGGTTTTTGCATAAAGTTGAATAATATACTCCTACTAACATCCCCTAATTTTGGTGAAGGCTTTAAAGAAATATTTAAATAGGTTGTAGTGCAAAATTACCAACTGGTTCAGATTTAAAAGTTTGGTGTAGAGCTCAAAATCTCCAATGAATAGAAGATATTTTTGCATAAAAGTGATTTAAAAACATCACATGACATCCCCAAATTTTGGTTGGAATTTTAAATAAATTTATAAAAGGGTTGCAGTGCAAAAGAGGCTCTGACACTAATGAAAACACATTTTAAGGGAAATAAAATTTAGGGGGAAATAAATTCAGAAATAATTCCACTGATCAAAAGAAATGATCTTGGGAAGATAAACAAGTCCAACAATATAGTTGGAAAGTTTTCACTTGGGGTAAAAACTCCACATTATCAAAGAAAAGAATGGTTCTAAAATCAAAGAAAATCCAGAAAATGAAAAATTTAATTTCCTGGCAAAATTTTAATAAACAAATCATGGTTAAAATTTTGGGGTGTTACACCTTATATGTCCCTGGTTCACACATACACATGTCTCACTCGCGCTATACTTATAGACCCATCCAACACTCTCTGCCCTTGTTCTCTCTCCATGTGACACGCACCCCCCTAAGTACCATAATCCCTCACTCCATCATAGGCGCAAGCACTCCCCCCCCCCCTCCTAAGTATGATTATCTCTTACTAGCCATCAGGAACACACGTATTGTCTCCTTCCATCCATACGTCTATCTCGATATCTCTTGGGGCATCTTCTATCGCGCACACACCTTGTCACTCGATCTCCCACCCATGTAGTCCCATCATGATCTCCAGGGGATCTCTCTATGACAAACATACACTCTCTCCTCCCCATGTCTGCATTTTCTCTATACGTCTCTCTCGACCTTTCTCCCTTGTTTGTTAGAACCCTCTTGGCCACGTGCTAGGGGTCTTGCTCTCTCGGTTCCAAACAACCACACACTATCTCCTTGCCTTGCCTCCGTTGTCGAAGATGCATGTGTGATATGTTTGCATAAGACACGCACGCTTTTTCTCTACTTTTATCGTGTGTTGTCCATGTCTCTTTCACACATGCTTACACACTTTTTTCACTCTCTCTCTCTCTCTCTCTAGTTAGGGACTCTGTCACGTCCATAAGCATATGGATGTTTTGAAAAGTCAAACCTCAGAAAAGTTTGACCAAGTCTATGTGGAGAAAAACATTTACATCTGGAACGATCATTAGATTCATCACAACATGTACTTACTTCATACTATCATTTATCTTTGGTATTGTAGATATAAGTAATTTCTTTATAAACTTGGTCAAAGTTTCAAAAGTTTGACTTAAAAAAATTTTGGAACTACATTATCGAACGGAGGGAGTATCTCTTTCTCTCTCTCTCTGCTATCTCTCACGGGCCTCCCCTCTCACTCGAACTCTCTATACCGACGAATTATACGCTCACTGTGTCAGTGTATAGCTCTGTATATTGTTTAGTTGACCGGTCAACCAATCCACATGCTACGTTATCAGCTCGTGTTCTATATCTTCGTGTGCTGGCCCATGTGGCAGTGGGTGAAAATAAGTAAACTAGAGGCCCATCTGACACGCGGTGAAGTAAACAAAGTTGAAACAACTCGAGGTAGCACCCCGCAGGCTAGTAAATTGAGGGTGCATTGAGGACAAACTTCTTGCACGCGAAGGACGCACTGGTGCACAATTCACCACTGTGCGGCGGCATGCACAGAAGGACGCACTCGCGCACACCCAGCACACAACACACACCAGCACACGTGTACACCAGCGTCGCCGCCGGTTGAGATGGACGGCGAGGCAGCCAACAAGTGGAGGCGGCTCGAGCCAAAACCGCATCCGGCGAGCCTGGACTTCATCAGCAGCCTCCCCGACGACATGTTGCTCGTCATCATCGGCCTCCTCCCCACCAAATCTGCCGTGCGGACCGCCCTGCTCTCCCGGCAGTGGCGCCCCCTCTGGCGTTGCATCCCCCTCAACCTCACCGTCGACAGCTGCCTCTGCGACAGGGATTGCAAACGCATGGCCGCAGTCTCCAAGATCCTTTCATCACACCCTGGGCCAGCCAGACGCCTTGACATCCGCATGTTCAGTACCAACTGTAAGGTCCAACCCAAGTTCGACGAGTGGTTCTTATCCCCCTCCCTAGATCAGCTCGAGGAGCTCAGCTTTGAAGCTGGACGATGTTGCTCTCTGCCGCCGTCTGTGCTCTGCCTCATGCCAACGTTGCGCCGCGCCAGCTTCAGCTCCTGCTATCTTCCCCATATTAATGCCGCGCCCGCCCTTCTTCTCCCTCAACTCAAGCAGCTCGACCTCTTCGACGTTGTCATCTCGAAAAAGGCTATGGAGCACCTGCTCCGCAGCTGTACTGCGCTCAAGTACCTTCGTCTTGAGCAGATCCATGGGCTCATTAGCCTCCACATCGCCTCGACGAATCTCCAATGGATTTATGTGTCTTATTGGCCCCGCAACAAGACATCAATTGGGAAGAGATCACTCCAGCTGTTCCACGTTATGGTCATTGAGAATGCACCTTTCCTTGAGAGATTGCTTGTATCGGATCTAGAAGGTCCAACAAAAATCAGGGTCATTGACGCATCGAAATTGACAGCGTTGGTGTACTCGTATGCCAAATTCTCCGAACTCTTTATTGGATCCGTAATCGTTCAGGTTGAGCACTCATCTTCTTCTCCGTCTTCTTGAAATTCACATTTTTAAATTTATTCTTGATGTATTTACGACCATCTTCCAGAAAATGATTCCAACAAGCTTGACCCAGTCCATGCGCACAGTGAAGATCTTAGCACTAAAATCTATCGGCCCCAATCTGGATCAAGTTGTTGGATTCCTTACATGCTTTTCGTGCACGGAGAAGCTACTCATCTAGGTGAAACTTCTTTCCTATAAGTAAACGGTAATCACAACGTAGCTCAATTTTTCGTAATTTTCCTAAATTACGATGACAAGTGTAGTGTTCAAAACTGCATCTATGCATTGCACCAAAAGAAATATTTTTAGTATTTGTTCTCATGTGATCACCTGCATCGCTTTTATGCTGTACTACTATACTAGCCTAGGCTAGTCATAGTGGAAAGTAACTTAGACTACTCCAGTAACTCTATGGTTACCCTAAGAGCAAGTACTACCTCCGTCCTGGTTTACTCTTCCAATTTTGTAGTATCAAAATTTGACCATAGATTTAACTGACAAAATGTTAATGCATGTCACTAAGAACTATATCGTTGGATTTGTATTTGAACATAATTTCAGATGGTGTAATGTTTAGTGGCATGCATTGGTATTTTCTTAGGTAAATCTATGGTCAAAATTTTATACTAAATACGAGGTAGTATTCCCTCTGTCCCAAAATTCTTGTCTTACATTTGTTTAGATACGGATGTATCTAACACTAAAATGTAACTAGATACATCCGTATTTAGACAAATTTAAGACAAGAATTTTGGGACGGAGGGAGTACAAAAGTGGGCTATGTATGCCAAAACATGTGCCAAATTCACTTGTGATGCATTTGGCATCGATGCCCCTCCATTGCTCACCTGGTGCCGCAATCTGGATCACCTACTTTGCTCCGGTGCCAAATTAACTCACGCAATGAAAAAACACTGCGTGGGAGAGAGAGAGAACTGAGGCAATAAAAAACACTTGTTTGGGAGAGTGAGAGGTTGGTGTAGTTGGTTTGATTGATTTGTTTATACATGTGGGTCTATGTGCACAGTGGTGCCAACTCTCTCACATCGCGAGAGCGGTGCCAAAATCTTTTGATTTGACATTGATGCGTATTATGTGGCATACTTTCGTGAAATATGGCATCGGCCACATAGTGGAAGGCAACAAATGCCCAAGCTCTTCATGTGCTCCTAGTTAAATGAGAGGAAACAGAAAGAGAGAGAGAGAGAGAGTGAAAAAATATCTCTAGCCAGCCAACCCTATCGTATGAGAGAATGATATTGGTACCTCTTGATGACACGGCAATCTTATGCAGCCAGCTGCTCTAATATGTTCTCTTCTTTTGCAGATAAAAAAAGACCCGAAAGTGAAAAATGTGTTGCACTATAACAATCTCACCGAATGCCTTGATATCCATCTTATAGAAATTGATTTGATCGACTACTGAGGCAGCACATCTGAGATTAAATTGGCCAGGTTCTTTGTTCTGGAGGCAAGTGTGCTCAAGGTAATGAGGTTTGGCGTTCTCTGGCGCAACAATGAATGGCGTGCTGATCACCGCAAGCATCTAAGCCTAAATGACAAAATCTCCGCAAAAGCTGAATTTGTTTTTGAAACATCAAGTGGCCATAGACTCGAAAACTTATTTTCCCATTAGTGAGTTGTCAGGGAGGTGGATTTTAGTTTGTACAATAATGCTGCATCCACCTAAAGTAACGAAAGTTCTTACGTAAACTTCCTAGTAATTCCCTCTTCGTAGGTGCAGCATTACTCCTAACATTTGTAATATCAGTTTGAAACTTGTAATATTGCCGTGTCATATTCCTGCGTTTTCAAAATCATGCGAATCAAACAGGTCCTGAGTTGGTGATGATGGTGTGCCTCCCATCTTTCACCAATAGCCGTCGGATCTAGATCTGACGCATACAAACCAAGCTTCTCCATTTTTGCAAAAAGATGCCCGCACTTGTTCCCTATTTACAAACAACTCCTTGTCTCTCACAATCAGCCTTATCTCCTCCCCACCACATCTAGAAGGCCGTGGAAAAATCTGGCGCGATGGCCGCTGCCGGAGCCGTCCACCCCCAATCTTGGTGTTCCGTGCAATGCACGGGCATCTACGCATGCGAAATTATGTCGAACAGGGCTAGTTGTAAGCAGGCTAGCTCTACAGCCATGATGATAGTGACTGCAGACGGTGAGGCTAACTATGGTATGCCGAACACGGCGCCTATACTCAGGTGTCATCTCCGGCGCAGGGTCTTGTCACTTCACTATGAGGAGCAGCACGTAATAATTTGACCAACGGGTAGTACAGTGCTAGTACTCCTACTACTACATTGGTAGTACTACTACTAGTACTAGTAGCACCACCGTCTGGATTTAGGAGTACTACCACGTCCATTTGGATTTTAGTATTTGACTAGCAATATCTAGTAATGCATGTCACAAAAAATGTACTACTCCCTCTGTAAATAAATACATGGTGTTTTATTCCTATCGGCGAGAGAACTTAATGTTTTTCTGCTAACTAGAGTACTAATAGGATTACATGCAATGAACTAAACACTGCATGTCATTTTTGGTAGTCTCAAGTCATTGAAAGCATGCACGGCCCACATCTCTCATTGGTTGATATGTCACGAAATAAGAAACAAGGAGGGAGTTAATGCACCGTGCCTAAGTATTTTGGGATTATTTGGTTTTTGTAAGGTGACTTACTCAACATTTTTGTTTACATGCATTAACATTTTATTAGTTAAATCAAAGGTCAAAACTTGGCGCAAAATGCAAAGGGGACCAATAAACCAGTAAACATCAAACTTCTCTTGTTTGGCCCTAACTAGATGTCTGGTGAGATGACTATACTGCACCGGCACGGAGGGGGACGCAGCTTCATTGACTTACGGCAACTGCCTTTGGGTGCACGACACATGGGCCCAGGGGTGGCTGGCCCACCTATCATACAGCCAAAGGAAGATGCAGTAGAGGGCCGAGGAGTAGTACAAAATCCTACGCACCTACGCACGCTAACCAAGGGCAAGAGTGATCACTCGAATCACAAGATCAGTTGACTAGAAGCTAAGCTAGACCCATGGAGGCGATGAGCGCGAGCATCAGCCGGCTGTGCCAGATGGTCCACGACGCTGGCCTGTGGCCCGGCACCAAGGAACGTCTCCAGGTAGTATTGCTTGAGGCCGCCAGGGTGAGGGGCCGCTTGGACGACAGCTTCGTCTCCTTGTTCGACGAGGTCCTCGTCGGTTTCCTCGACAAGTTCACCGTTGTTAAGAAGCTTGCGGACGACTTTGATGTAAGACTCCAGCCGACGCGCCCAGGCTCTGCGATGCTCGCCACCCTCAACGGCCACTATGGTGACAACCTCTTCGACGCACTGGTGGCCCTGTGACTGCCCGCCGTCGCGTCGGAGAATGTCCACCTCGAGGCCGCGCTCGCCACGCAGCGCCTGGCGCAGCAAGACACCATCGACATAATCACCCACGTCTACACGCAAATCGTCCACAAGGACTACTACATGCAAGAGGAGGATGATAGGACGCTGGCCTTCTTGGACCGCAGGGCAACCTTGGACGGCACTATTCAGAAGCACGTTGAGCTCGCCGCCAACGCCGCTGCTCCTCACACGTCGGTTGGTGACCTAGCGCACTAGGGCGTGAGGATGTCATTGATGGATCCGTATGTATTTTTATCTTTCCGTCAAATCCATGTAGTAGTATATGATACTACAATAATTATCTTACCTTTCGCATCAACTTCATAATTTTCGTACGTACTGCATGCATGAACGGCCCCAGAACCAAACTTCTCATTACTCTAGGCAAAATCATTATTTTCTATCTATCGGTCGTGCCATGGAGCAGAACCAAATTTTACAAGTTATAAGTTCAAAAGAAAAAAGCCTGCCGTGTTCGCGCCGCACCCCCACACGGTTGGTCCGGCACGCCGCTCAAGCGGGAATGCGTGCGGTGTTGCATTTTCACTTAGAAGTGGGACCGCAGTTGAGCAAACCGACTATCGGCAAACCCCCACCCCACCCACCGCGCGATGGCTGAGAAAACAGGAGGGAGAAGAGATGGCTGTAGCATGGACTCCAAGAAAATTGGTGTCGGATGTGACTCGTGTGGGTGGCGTGTGCCGCACTGCTAGACGTGAATGCTAGTTATGGCCCATGCCACCCCACTATATCGATCCTATATCGAGGTACGTAGAACAAATTTCCTGCAGTTCATGCTCAGCCCTCCTCTATCTCTCTTATCAGCCAGCCAGCGGACGCGCGGAGCCCATCGTCTGTTTGCTCACATGCGGCCCCACATGTCAGTGAAGACGCAAGAAGACCCACTGAACCTGCACATCTTTCACCTCGACGTGCTGGTGATGAAAAACAAATCCAATAAAGATCTTCGGTGGTCGCTTTTGGAGTTACTCAAGAGTAGTAAGATTCTATTTACAGTTTAACCCAAGATGCACATCTCGTGGCTTCAACTACCACTCTATTTTATTTCATGACACGACCTGGATGCTGGATGTCCCACGTGTCGGCAAAAGGAGGAAGAACCCGACCAATTCTTCGGTTGTGCTCTCGGATTAGACTAGTTGTGCTAACTTAAAAATTTTATTGTGTACTCCCTCCGTTCCAAAATACTTGACTTCCATTTGTCCAAAAATGTATGTACCTATATACTAAAACATGTCTAGATACATATATATTTTGACAAATAGAAGGCATGTATTGTGTAACGGAGGGAGTAGAATGGATGCAAGTTTTTGTATTGGGAAGAAGAGTACATCCATATATTGATAGAGCGCAATTTAGTAGATGTTCTATCACTTTTAGCTAGCACTGAGGCTAGAGATGAGATTAGTGCACTTGTTGATACTCCTACTAGAATAGAGGCTAGACATGAGACTAGATGCGAGGAAGCAACGTGTACTTCTTTACACTCGAAGAAGAAAGAAGCACGCAAGATCGAGCCTCCGCCGATCAATAATGAATCCATCGAAGGCACTAATCCAACTTACAGGAGTAGTAAAATGTATTCTTGTGGTTTTTGTTTTCTTTGGTCTTGCTTTTCTAGTCAAAATTATCGTTGGAGTTCGTGCAAAACGGAGGTCCGTTTGGGTTCGTGCGTTGGAGTTAGCCTTACAAGTGGGACCGCAGTTAAGGAAACCGACTATCGGCAAACCCCCACCTCGCCCGCCGCGCGATGGCTGAAGTTAGAGAAACGACGAGGTTGAAGAGATTGCTCTAGCACGGACTCCAAGAAATAATATGGTGTCAGATGGATGTCGTGGTGGTGGCGTGTGTCGTACTCCTGGATGTGAATGCTTGTTCTAGCCCATGCCACCCTACTACTCCTACTACTTACTCCTACTATATAGTACTAGTATCGAGGATTCCAGGTGCTAGTTACGTACAGCGAACACATTAACATATGGCTATAGTAAAAAACACCCGCCCGACGCGCGAAGGATGTGAAGCTAGTACAAATAGTGTACTACTATTGTTGATTGGCCTCATCCAATAACCTGTTGCAATGCACGTACAATTATGTATTCAGAAAATATTTTTTTGCCTCGTCGCACCAGTCACTCAGAGAAGCGACTCAAAAGCCATTCATAAATTTAGTAAGTTCATCACAGGCATGTCATTTTATTACATACAACAGGTCATCAACCCACATCGACAACGAGGATACATTATAAATACTAAAGTTTTCACCACACAACAAATAACAAGCAATGAAATGAACTTCAACTCAACCATTCCTCGGCGTTGGAAACGCTTGCTTTGAACCACAAGTGATTCTCTGGGATGGGCCATCGATTTGTCGATCTAGAGACCAACGCATGATCATCTAGGCTGAAGCGGCCTACTATATCAGTACCATGGTAGGGAACCACCCAAATGTCTGAGGTATAGACACAGTTGCTTCTCATAAATGGTACTAGTAACGTTGTGTCAACAACAGTTGGATCGTCTTTCACCATCATCGGATAGTTTTGTCCAAGGAAGAGCGAGTTTTCTCCAAGACTATCAATTCTGTACCAGGGAGAAGGAGTTGGCGCTAGCACACTAGTATCCATCCCGAATACCATGCAACGGGTGTTGGAATAGGTCCGGAGAGTGCGACCATGGGAGACTGCACCTGCTTCCTTAGCAGTAACATCATCAGTGGGCTGTATACACACGAGAAGAGGTGATCCATCGAAATTAGTTGCCAGGCGCCACAGAGTATATGGGCACGGCTCATCCTCATGCTCGTGATCATCACCATCGTCATCTCCCCATTGGTTATAAAAATTTTCAAGTATAGGTGGTGGGATGTTCACAGGACCTTGGAAACACAAGAAGGAGGTTAATTAGTAAAGGGAAACTTGCTAACCTGCATGCATGTGGATGAAATAATTATAATTACAGTGGAAGACAAATGTACCAAAACTACGAGGATCCCATGCAAAAACAGTGCCACGAGTGGTGGCAGCAAACACAAGGCCCTCGTATTGAATTGCATCACAGTACTCATCCGTGTACAGAAACTGATTTTTGAGCAATATCCATCGAGTCAAACCACCAAGGACGGCAACAAGCTTGTCGAAGATAGCCACAACTTCATAGTTGTTGTAATTCCAAGAGCGGTTGGGAACTCGACAAATTGCTATCTTCCGTAGAAGACAGTCGCCATGATCGTATTTGAACATGCATACAATACCGGTGTGCTCAACCTCTGGGCAGTCTGCTGAGATTTTTGGAAGTGGAACCCGGTCACGAGCAACACATTCACAAGTTCCCACTCGCAGTTGGACCCAATGTAAACAACCCAATCTCCATTTGCGCCCGCCCAAGCCTTGCCCTCAAGCGATGGCATCTTAACATCATACGTATCATTATCAAGCAGCATCAACTTGCACAGGGCGAGGCCTCCGTCGTGCGGGCGCCAGTCATCAGGGTCTCAGCGAAGAAGATAGGGGAGATCAAACCGCTCATTGACTCTTAGGTTCCTTGTAATGATGTTATTAGTTGAGTCGAGAATGGGCTTGAATGAACCTGCCATGCTAGCCGAGGTGATGACGTTGCACCGATCAATGAGTTCCTCCACCACGTCATCTTTCAGATCGGGGCAAGAATAACGGGGTCATTTCCGGCCTGTTCCCTCCATGGAGAAGATGATCGAACAATGGTAGAAGAAAGGGTGAAGGGCTGAAGGAAAATGGAGGAGGGAGAGGAAGAGCGTGCGACAGCAGTTCCAAATCGAGAGGGAAAGACGAAGAGTCAGTGGACGGTTGCGAGTTTGCCACGGTTCACGAAGAGGCGCCCTGGCCTACACGTCCGTTCGGAAATACTCCTACTACTCGCCGTCGTCTCACTGATATGTTGGAACGGGACCACATGTCAACGAAACATGGTGTGTAATTTCTCGTGCAAAATGCGATCTGGCCGCGTTGGCCCGAGGTGCCGCATTAGTTATCGGCCTTTATTTTTTTAATGGCGTGTTGATCAGTTTTGAAGCACGACTAACTGGTACTGTACACAGAGAAAATATAAACTACTCTACCACTACTCCACCTCCAGTACTAGTACTATAAAAAAGATATATAGGCTGGAGCTTCAACGCTTTCTTGCTAAGGGCTGCCCACTTGCTTCTCACACTACCACCCTCTCTCCAGATCTAAAAAAGACGGCCCCTCTCTCCCTCTGCACCGGTGGTCACAGATCCGCCGGGGAAGAAAAGGACGTGCAGCGTTGACGCACTCGTCATCGGCGAGCAAGGTCATGCACTGACGACAAGGCCGTCCTCTCAGACCTAGCGCCCGCGTGGGATGGCCTCCATCCCCAAGCTCGCTGCCGTAGTGTGTGCGGAGGACGACGACCACGAGCGAAGCCACTTCCCATCGACCCTCAGGTATGCTACCTCTTTTCGAACCATAACCTTGTTCTATTGCCCTATCTGCCACGTTGTTGCATGTGGATCTTTTTCCACTCCACCATCTTCCCAATTTGCTATCCTCTGCTCTGCTAGCCACGCAGATGAAAACTGTCCAAGAGAGTAGGCATCAAACCCGCATCTAGGTTGAAAAGGGGAAAATCAGTAGCTAAGGAACGAGTCTCGTGTCTCTTGGTTGAAGAAGGGTAGAAAGGCATGCCAACGCAATAGAGAATGACCCGGTCGATCGGTTTGTTGTCCTCGCATAGGAAAAAGGTGGCTAAAGAGAACAAAAATGGGACATAATCCACATATGTTGCCTGGATATTTGTTGCTCTGGGCAACCATACCTCCCTCACCACTCTCCGTCTGTGGAGGTACATCGTACTGGTGCGCCCATTGTCCGAATGGGCCTCCCATGCTCTTATTGCCACTTTTTTGCTGTTAGTATAACGCCAGCAGTCAAGTCAAGCAATGCTACTGCTAAAGTGATGCCACATTTAACTAATGCCGCTCTCAGTCTAATGCCACCGATAAATTTAAGCAACGCCATTTAATGTCACTTGATTATTTCAGGG
This sequence comes from Triticum urartu, assembly GCF_003073215.2. Classification (NCBI taxonomy): domain Eukaryota; kingdom Viridiplantae; phylum Streptophyta; class Magnoliopsida; order Poales; family Poaceae; genus Triticum; species Triticum urartu. The sequence continues at coordinate 184,020,420 of NC_053028.1, read as the reverse complement.
TTAGCTGTTGATTGTGGATGTATTAAAGATTTTTCAGCTAAGGCATTCTAATGCTGTTGCACAGCCAGTATACCAACGATGAAACTTGTTACTACCTTCAGATTTTTGCACTGTTAATGCTTAAAGATTACATACCTCACTTTCATGAGATAAGTTAATTTTTTGTACAGTGTCACCAAAAGGTCAAGGCGCTGATGTCATTTTATTTTGGTTAAACTGCACAGACAATTATGAAGACAAGAGGAAAGGTCAAGAGTGGGCAACTCCTCCTCCCGCTGTTCTCTTGATACGTTCGATCAAGTTTTTATGTTTGATCTATTAGCAAGATTGGGATAGCAATTTTTAAGGTCCCCCCGAGTTCGAAATGATATTTACCTTGGAGGTACATGGTTTGCAATTTTTTTATACTGTCGTTAGTAAATAATGCTAGTTACCTTCAGACTTTTGTATTTGGTTTAATGCTCATGCACAGCTAGTATACCAATGCTGAAACTTGCTACCTTTACATTTTGTATTGTTCATTCTTATAGAAACCTTCCAGTGCTAGAGTTTATTGAAATTTGTTCAGTAAAACCATTGTACTGTACCCTGTAATAAACTAACTACTCTACTGTTGCACTAGCCACTGGATTAGTGTATATTTGTAGTATTCGAATGGTGTTGCATTAGCGTATGGACATAAATAAAGTGTGGCAAGCTGTCCCAGATATGTGCTCAAGAAAACTACTACCTGTTTTTCTAAATACTAGATGTTTGGGTACTTTAAATTGAACCGCAAAAACGTCTTATATTAAGGAACAAAGGGTGTAGAGTTCACTCAAATTATCCCGGTAAATCTAGTCACACCTTTGTTAAAATTAATGTTCATTATGTTATCGGAGGAGGTCTGTATGTTTGTCTCTAATGCCTGTCGACTACATACCTGACATCATGATGTAATGTTAAGTCATTTCCTTTTGTACAGTGCCACTAAATTGTCAAGCCGGTGATGGCATTTTATTTTAGTAGAACTACACAAAATTTGCTTAAAAGAAGAGGAAAGGGCAGGAATGGCTCAGTTTTTCAGAAAAAACTATGTATGCCTTCCTGACATCAGCCGTGGTTGCTTTATTTATTCCTTCAAACAGGTGGTTAGAAACAGTCTTGCTACCTTTTCCCATTAAGAAATTGGAATGCTTATATTTGTGAGTCTATGCTTCAACTAGTGCCACTTTTAGAGTAATCACACTTTCAATATCTATGAAAACAGGGATGCTCGATTTTAGTGGAACTGCACAAAAAGTCCAACTGGTTCAACATTAGGAGCATGTTTTTCCCAAACCTTTATATCCAATTGGTGGCACTATGAGCTGTTCATTACAAAGGTACATGGTTTGCTACTATCTTGCTACTCTTTTTGTACTGTCATTAGATAGTAGTACTAGTGGTTTGCATGTGAATTTATTGGCAGGGTGGACCTACATTGGAGGTGCAGGACAGGATTCAATGATTGGATGCTCAATTTCGGTTGTATCGATTTCACCTCTTCCATCACTGCAAACATGGATATCCTTGGTCTGATGAAGAATAGGCGCTATATTTCTACTCTGAACCAGCAAATCAATTTAGTATGAAATTTTCCAGGGCAAAACATAACTGTATCAGATTGTCCAATGCAGAACATGACAGATGCTAAGCAGAAGAGACATGTTTAAACCGAAAATACAAGGTGTGGTATATGTTTACTAGCTGCTTGATATTCGTGCAGACAGAGATGTCTGCCCGTTGCTATTTGGCAAACAAACAGAGTGTCCGCAATTTTGCTTGAACTTCACAAGAGAATAGTATAGCCACTGCATGCAGTGCCATTTGAAAATAGACATAGAAAGATTGGATAGTCACTTCACGGACTGCAGAAAAGTAGTACTGTACTATTTATTGGCCAACACTAGGTGCTTCATTGCTTTGGTCTGATTATACAATGGGTATCATTTTGCCTAAGTTAAAGTTTGTATTTCGAAAATAGTCTCGCGGTGTGATCGAGAGAAGACCAAATCATATTGCAGTGGATGTTCCTCCATCATGTGTGGTTCATTCTCATGGTTCCAGCTGTTGGTGAAACCACTTACGTTTGCAAGAGGAATTGTAGACTTCACAAACAAATTTGTCTTTCAGTCTGTACTGAATGTTGGCCAAGAGAAGCATCCATGTTAGTAGGAAGAACAGATGTTTTTTCTAGATCTTTCCTTAAGGAGCTACATATTTGTATATGATCTGTGAATCATTGAGATGCATTAACATGTTGATCTTATGTATGGGAATTGTACTAGTTAGTTTTAGTTGCGACGCAAGATCCGAAGTGGCTGATCTTTGCTTTTGGAGCTACATATTTGTATATGATCTATGAATCATTGAGATGCATTAACAGTTACTTATTTCTGTTCGCTCAGTGTTTACAAGTTACTGATCGATCACTTGCTATCCTACAAATGCGCTCCTGGCAGTTTTATTTGCGACACAAGATGCGAAGTGGCAGTTTTTTGAATAAAAATGCCTACCTCTAAAGAAACTGACAAGCTACACTATCGATCCTACACGGATAAAAATGCCTACCTCCGAAGAAACTGACAAGCTACACTATCGATGCTACACGGATAAATAGTGGATCACGCACGTACTACCTCCTTTCCGGTTTGCAGGGCTCAATTCAAGAAACGACCTACTCGATCCTACACGAATAAATAGTGGATCACGGACGTACTAGTACCTCCTTTCCGGTTTGCAGGGCTTAATTCAAACCTCTCACCAACCAAGGTACTCCCTCCGTCCGAGTTTATTAGTCCCGTGAGCAAAGCAGCAAGACCAAGGCATGACAATAATTAACGGCATGCAGAAGTTTAAGCCTAATTAATTCTAGCGATTTAAGTGGCTGCATGCGTGCCCTCGGCTGCGACTCGTTGCATGCTGCTTCGCGTACTGCCTGTGAGCGATTCTGAGTGCCTGCATGCAGCCGGTCATAATTAAGGCAGCTAACTAAAGCGAAAAAAGATACGCTTTAATTGTTGCGGGCTTTTTAAATCCATGGAATCATTATTGACAAGGAGGGAGATGATTTGAGTGCACTCATTTGACCACCATGCTGGCGTGCGACCCAGACGGGACGGGATGGCACAGTCATAATTTCAGTTTCTCTAGTTTTCCACGGCAAGCTGGCGCGCTAAGCCATTGTGCATTGAATTCCAATGACCGTTGCGCTACCTTCCGCCTATAAGTACTGTTTCCCAGCCTTCTCCGGTGCCACCGTGACCCAACTCACCATATCCTCATAAGCCCCCACCGGCCCGACGTCGCTCACCATGTCCGCCATGCCCCCGCCCGTCCGCGGTAGGCGACGCCGGAGGCGGTCACCGCCGGAACTAGTGTTCGGGTTTTCACCAGAAGGCAGACGGAGGAAGGAGGCATTCTATCTGTCTTTAGATGGCAATGCAGAGATCGAGGAGTTGTTGGAGCACGACCGCATGGCGGAGGAGCAGGAGTTGTTGGAGCGCGACCGCCTGGCGGAGGAGCAGCGTATCGCCGATTTGCGCCGCCAGCGGGACATGGAGCTACAGCGCACCGACGCTTTGAGTCGCGAGTAGAGCGCCCGCAACTGGGCCGACTACGTGGAGGCCGGCGCCCAGCAAATAGCCCTGGAGGCTGTCGGGCACGAACGCGTTTGCGACGCTGATTTTTACTACCAGCTCGTCAAGTGGGTTTCGCGCTTGGAAGCCGAAGCTTCGGTGGACCACGCCGGCATGGAAAGGGCCAACGCGCATGAGCAACGCGCCCTATCGCACCTCTTGCAAGTCCGAGGCGAGGCGCACGACGCCTGTGCCGGCGTTTAGCGTGTACCACAGATGGCGGCCGGCATCGTCTAGTTAGCTAAGAGTAAGTTAGTACTTGTACGCTACTAGAGTATTAGTGGGAGTAGATAGTTAACTTGGCTATGATGGTTGTCAACATGGAAGTTCAGTACTCTATATGTGGATCAGACCTGTTACTTTGCTCTGAATGTTGAACTTTCCGTTTGAACATATGGAATGGGCTGTTATTTTTTAAATGGGTTGTATTTGTCCTCCACGGGTTAAGAGGCTGACTTGTGGGCCTAGCAAGTTGACATGTACACAATCTGGAGATGATTGTACGTGGAGAGGATGACAGCAGGGACCCGCCAAGGTCATGGCAGTACGCAAGCAAGTGCCTCCTTATTTCAAACCAATAAAAAATGGCTCCTCCTAGTGGATTTCTGACATCTGGATCCCATGCCATTGTCAACGTAGTCAATAAGCGAGAGAATTGCACAATGAGCGGCTGACACCAGGGACCCAGCAGCTCGCCTAGTTATTTTTGTTTTGGGTTAATTTGATAAATGCCACTCCAAATCTGGTGTATCCGAGAAATTCCACTGCAATTTCCAAACTTTGAAAAATTCCATTTCATGCCATTTCTAGTGGCATTTTTCGAAGTCTGGAGTGGCGTTTTTCAAAGTTTGCAAACTGCAGTGGCATTTCTCAAAGTTTGCAAAAATTGCGGTGGCATTTTTCAAAGTTTGGAAATTGCAGTGGCATTTTTATGAATCTCCATAATTGGAGTGGCATTTATCTAATTTGTTTTTGAGACGGAAGCCGGGTGTCAACTGGGTTGTGCGGGACACTCTGGCCCGTCTAGACAGCCTTTTCTTTTATGTTTACCACAGACCAGCCCAGTAGTTTTTTTTCTTTCTGAAAATGGCTAGCCCAGTTTTTTGTGATTTGTCAAGTAAGTCACTTTATCAGGCCTGTTGGGCTGCAAATCTTTCAAGACGAGGAGAGCTTCATTCGGCTGGCCGAGAAAATGGCCTATCAGTAATGAGAAATGGGATGTACATTTTTAAAACACATCAAACCGGCAATTAGTTTCGAATATCTTTTTTTAATTTCGAGATTTTAAATTGCATTGATTTTTATGCATGGACATTTATTGGATTTTATATTGATATACATTTATTTTTAAAATCAGTCTGAATGTGACTCGAAATTTCGGGATTAAAAACAGTTCAGACCGCACCGACATATGCAAAATTTTGTATCATTTTTTAACCGTGGCCACAATATGGGCTGCAATGCTAACAAAAAGAATATGGGCTCCAAAAAAACCCGTAAGAATTAGCAAATGGACTGTAAATTATTTGAAATAATGGCAGATGGGTTGTATGTTGTTTTCCACATATTTGAGGCTTTTCACAGATGGCCTGTATACTGTTTGATGTCCATCCAACGGCCGTCGTGCTTCTTCAATCTCTGCTCTTCCTGCTCCAGCCGATCAAACAAGCGCTGGCGGGACTGCCTAGTCCCTCCTCCCCGCGGCCTGCTATAACACCCACGATGCGGCTATATCTCCCACGTGTCGGAGCACGACTTAGAGGCATAACCGCATTGTAGGCATGTCGCAAGAGGGGTAATCTTTACACATCCCATGTACTGAATAAGAAAGGATAAAGAATTGGCTTACAATCGCCACTTCACACAATACATAAATATAGCATTACAACATCCAGCATACAATCAAGGTCCGACTACGGAACCAAAGAAAGAAAGACAACCCCTAATGCAATAGATCCCCGATCGCCCGACAGGGCTCCACTACTGATCAACTAGAAACGAAACAACACAACGAACACGATCTTCATCGAGCTCCCTCTTGAGCTCAGTTGCGTCAACTGCACGGATATCATCGACACCTGCATCTGGTTTTGGAAGTAATCTGTGAGTCACGGGGACTCAGCAATCTCACACCCGCGAGATCAAGACCATTTAAGCTTATGGGTAGGAAGAGGTAGTGAGGTGGAGCTGCAGCAAGAACTAGCATATATGGTCGCTAACTTACGCAAATAAGAGCGAGAAGAGAAGCAAAGCACGGTCGTGAACTAGATGTGATCAAGAAGTGATCCTGAAACTACTTACGTTCAAGCATAACTCCAAAACCGTGTTCACTACCCGGACTCCGCCGGAAAGAGACCATCACGGCTACACACGCGGTTGATGCATTTTAATTAAGTTAAGTGTCAAGTTCTCTACAACGGGACATTAACAAATTCCCATCTGACCATAACCGCGGGCACGGCTTTCGAAAGTTCAAAACCCTGTAGGGGTGTCCCAACTTAGCCCATCACAAGCTCTCACGTCAACGAAGGATATTCCTTCTCCCAGGAAGACCCGATCAGACTCAGAATCCCGGTTACAAGACATTTCGACAATGGTAAAACAAGACCAGCAAGACCACCCGTTGTGCCGACAAATCCCGATAGGATCTGCACATATCTCGTTCTCAGGGCACACCGGATAAGCTAAGCGTACAGGAGCCGACGTAACCCAATTTGCCAAGGGATGGCCATGCACGGTGCTCTAGTTTGGACCAACACTCAGAGGAGCACTGGCCCGGGGGTTTAAATAAAGATGACCCTTGAGTCTGCAGAACCCAAGGGAAAAAGGCTTAGGTGGCAAATGGTAAAACCAAGGTTGGGCCTTGCTGGAGGAGTTTTATTCAAGGCGAACTGTCAAGGGGTTCCCATTATAACCCAACCGCGTAAGGAACACAAAAATCAAGGAACATAACACTGGTATGATGGAAACTAGGGCGGCAAGAGTGGAACAAAACACCAGGCATAAGGCCGAGCCTTCCACCCTTTACCAAGTATATAGGTGCATTAAAGTAAATAAGAGATATTGTGATATCCCAACAATAAACATGTTCCAACAAGGAACAAACTCCAATCTTCACCTGCAACTAACAATGCTATAAGAGGGGCTGAGCAAAGCGGTAACATAGCCAAACAACGGTTTGCTAGGAAAGGTGGGTTAGAGGCTTGACATGGCAATATGGGAGGCATGATATAGCAAGTGGTAGGTATCGCGGCATAGCAAAAGAGCGAGCAACTAGCAAGCAAAGATAGAAGTGATTTCGAGGGTATGGTCATCTTGCCTGAGATCTCGCAAGGAAGAAGAACGAGTCCATGAAGAAGACAAACGGACATAGTCGAACGAATCCTCACAACGCGACGTTATCGGAACTAACCCGAAGAAGCAACACCGGAAAGAAGCAAACAACATAGTAAACAACCATCACATCAACATGGCATGATGCACAACCAAGTACGATGCATGTCCTATTTAAGTATGCATGGCATGGCAACGTGCACAAACAAAACTACAAGTTAAGTGGAGCCCAATATGCAACGAGTTGCATATTGACGGAAAACCACATCAATAATTTAAACCCACTCCCAGTTAAGTCTCAACAATATTAAATGTTGGTTAACATGGCAATTTGTGAAGCATAACAAAACTATACTATCTAAACAATTTAAATGGGGCCAGACATAACAAACAACAAATACGGTAAAACCCCATATGCATTTAGCAATTCAAAGAAACAACAATTTAAACATTCTTGAAGTTGTTATCATGATGCGGATGACATGTTCAAGTTTATGCATTTTTTATGAAAATGTTAACAAGAGCATATTATGAAGCATTTGTCACCATGTCGGAAACAAAAGGGGTGCCACGGCAACGACAACGGAAATGGTGCCACGACAACGTTTCGGTTCCGGTAGCTCATGGAGATACCGGTGCAAAGGAAGTATGGCGGGAGCGTGCAAAAGATGGTGGGGTGATCCCGGTAACCGGGTTCACACGTGTCGACGGCATGGCAACGAGGAGGAACAACTAACATTCACGGGCGAATACAACAACCAACCATGCAACTCATACAACTCAAGCATTCGTCCACGGGCGGTCGTTCTCGGCGGTTATACCTTTGAAGCGTGCATTTCCGAGGCGGTTCGAGTTCGTCGAGGGAAGTAGAGGAAGTAGGCATTCCGCGACGGTAGTAGAAGTAGTGGTACTATCCGTCCTCGATGGTAGTGGAAGTAGTGGTTCATGAGTCAAAGAGGAAGTGGTCTTTCATGTTCGAGGAGCAGTAGTGGTACACGGTCATCATCGAACTTGGCATCACAACGCGTAGACGTACATATTCCGTAGATGTTCATATCATCGGTGTCGTGGTACTTGGGGTCTTCGGACTTGCCAGTCCCGTTCTTGCGATGGTAGTCGTTCACGTTCATTCAGAGAGGTACTTGATGATGCCAACGTCTTTGGGGCGATGGTAGTGGTACACACGAGGGTAGACGAACTTGACGGGTCTGAGGGCTCCGGACGTCGTGGTACTTGTTGATCCGGGTCTCGAGACATACTAGGCATCGGTGCCTTCGAGGAACTCGGCGTGTCCAAAACATAGCGGAACAAGGTCCCGGTTGCGGTCATGTGAACGTTCAGTGAAGACGAACTTGCCTGTCTTGCTGAACTGAAGGGGTACTTGGCATTGTGCAATCCGATATCCAGGGTCAAACATGTAGTCGTTCTTTGTGATGGAGTCGACCTTGACGTGTCCACGGGACGCTGAGGTCGGTGGATGTTCTTGGCCTTGCGGTTCGGAAGCCGGTACAAAGAGCTGTGGTTCATGGCACTGGTCATAGTGGGCGAGCAGAGGCGAGGCGCTGGTCATAGCGGGCGAGCAGAGGCACGACGCTGGTCGTGGGCACCAGCGGCGACCGGACGCGGGAGGCAGTGGAACGGGAAGACGAAGCAGCAACTGCAGTGAGGCAGTGGTGCACTGGTGAGCTCGCAGGGCGAGGACGACGACGAGCTTGGCACGCCGGAGGTAGGGACAAGGCGTTGGTCATGGAGGTTAGGGCGGTACTGCGGTGGCCTGCACTGCAGCAGAAGAAGAAGGAGGAGGCGCGGTAGAGGCAAGGGCACATGCTGTCAAGACCCCGATTCCAAGCCACATCGATCTAGCCGGTAACACCTCATATCACTTTGCGGCCTCACGACGGTATCCCACGGGTGTCGCCTTACCATGGCCCGGGACCGTTTGCGCCTTTTGGCTCACGTATGTGATAATGTCGCTAGCATCCATATGACAGAGAACCCGGGCCGACATGGCTAGTAGTGAACCCAAAGCGGCACAGACCTATGGAGACAGGCATGCACGAACCACATCGAGCATGTTGGTCATCAGCGAGTGATTCCGAGCTGTAGCACTGGGCTAACAGGACTCCGGGGAACCTGGGCTGTAGCAGGCTAGGCAGGACTCCGGATATCACAGTGTGACATTTCCCCAAAGGGACAGACATAGGAACGAAGTGAAACACATGCCGGACAGTCAAGTGTCCTGAGCAGTAGTGCTGGGCTAGCAGGACTCCGGTGAACCGGGCTGTAGCGGACTACTATGGCTCATGGAAGCACTGGACTACATTTCCCCATAAGAGAGGCTGTCAAGGATAAACAACTAGATTGTCGGATCCCACACATACCAAGCATTTCAATCATACACACAATATGCTCGATATGTGTAAATACAACATGGCATCACAACATAACTCTACAACTCAAGTATTTATTTATTAGGCTCCGAGGAGCGAGATATTACAAACATGGGTCTCATGACCCAGCAGTCATAGCATAAAATGCAAAGCACATGCGGAAGCTTAACATGTCTGAGTACAGACATCTACAAATGGAAAAGGCTAAGAAGCCTGACTATCTACCAGATCCTGCCGAGGGCACAAGATCGTAGCTGAGGTATCAAGCTAAACGTCGAAGTCCACGCGGAACTACTAGCAAGACTGAAATCTCTCTACAAAACATAAATTAAGCAAACGTGAGTACAAAGGTACTCAGCAAGACTTACATCAGTACTAAACTACATCTGCATCGGTATCAACAAGGGGGGTGGTGGAGTTTAACTGCAGCAAGCCAGCTTTGACTCAGTGGCTAACCTGAACTACGATTGCAAGCAACTCTTTTGAGGTGGCGCACACGAGTCCACATATTCACCACTCAATACACCACTATGGATCCGCTCCCGTCTCCCTACGAGAAGGCAATCCATAGCACTCACACTTATCTTGCGAGTTTTAGAGTATCCACTTTCACTTGTCTATGAACTATGCAAGGGGTCCATGTTTCCATATCCGAGGAATCCGGCTATTCGAATAGATAATGATAACCCTGCAGGGGTGTACTTCTTCACACACGCTCCCACCACTTACCGTCGTTTACACGACATGTACTCGGCAACCTTCAAGCGGAAGCCCAGCGAGGGTGTCGGCCACGGCCTACCTAAACACTTAAGTCTCTAGTCCAGGTTTATCGCCTATCCAGGTTCCATCCGCAGGGAGTCCGGCCGAGGTTTCCACATACGGCCCCGAACGATGTGAACAGGGTTCCCGAGACACCAAACGGGCGCCCGGTACACCGTGCCACGGTGTATCTACCGCAACATAGCCCACCCCTAGGGTCAGCGCTACGCACGGCCGCCAACACATAACCTACAAACACCAGAAACTAGTTGCAACTCCTGGACAGAGTACTAGGGTGATTAAGAAGCCGAGAGGGTCAATTAAGGATCCCAATGAGTGGTAGTAGCTGTTCATGGATCACAGACACAGAACTCAGTTCCTGAGGACGGTTTCAATGAGACAACCCACCATGTACTCCTACATGGCCTCTCACCGCTACCTTTACCAAATCGTGTTCACACACTTAGCTCACACACAGTAGGGCATGTTCACACAACTCCGATTCATCCCCGATGAATCAGACCTGACTCAACTCTAAGCAGTAGCAGGCATGACAAACAAGCATGAATGAGTAGGCACATCAGGGCTCAAACAACTCCTACTCATGCTAGTGGGTTTCATCTATTTACTGTGGCAATGACAGGTCATGCAGAGGATAAGGGGTTCAACTACCGCAACAAGTAGCAGATGATCGTTGTCGTCCTAATGCAGTAAAAGAGAGCAGGAGCGAGAGAGTGGGTTTGTATCGGAATGAACAAGGGGGTTTTGCTTGCCTGGCACTTCTGAAGATAACATTGGGTCTTCATCAGTGTCAACGATCACAGCGTCGGTACCACGTCTATCGAGAGGGGAAAAATACTGGCAAAAAAGGAAGAACACAATCAATGTGATGCAACAATATGATGCATGATCATGACATGGCAATATGCTGTTGGTTGGCCTAATGCAACTAGCAACAAGTTAAATGGAGTTGGTTTGAACACTAGGTTCAAATTCAAACTCCACATGTGGTTATTTAAATAACATTCATTTGATTTGTCCTAAACAGTGGCCTTAAGTTGTTCTAACATGCATGAAAATGGTACAGATGGATTCCTTGAATTTTTCTGATAATTTTTCATATATAATTTATTTCATTTGGAGTTACGGTTGATTTTCTATGATTTTTAGATGTTTTGGACATTTTCTGAAATAAATAAATCATTTAAGATTTATTTAAATTCCAAAAAAAGGATTACTGCATCAGCCTGACGTCATGATGATGTCACCAAGTCAACAGGGCTGGTCCGGGTCAAACCTGACCAGTGGGGCCCACTGGTCAGTGACCCAGGGCTGGTTTCTGTGGCTGACGTGTGGGACCAGGTCAATGGTGACGTGGCCAGGTCAAACTGACTGGTGGGGCCACGGTCATTAGCTTAAATTAAACAGGGTATAACCCTGTGGTTAACTAACGGGTGGGGCCCGTCTGTCAGCGTCTGTTAGGGAGGGATTAGTGGTGATTACTCTTAATTAAGCGACCACGTCAGCGGTCGACGCCGGCGACCAAAAGCACGGCGGTGGCTCGCCGGAGATGCTCGGGACGGAGCTACAGAGCATCGTTTCGCTCGTGGTTTGCGGCTACGGCGAGCTGGGAGACTCGCGCATCCAGCGGTGGCAACACCTCGCGCCGGGGTTGACTAAATCGACGGCGGCGGCAACTTTTGCGATGGCCGGAGTTCGGGAACATGCGGGCACGAGGCTGCGATGCACTAGGGGGCCGGCTAGCGGCTGCGTTGGCCTCCTGGGGGCTTTCTGAGCACGGTGAGGTGCTCTGTTGTGAGCGTGCGCAGCTATGGCCACGGCTACGCCATGGCCGATGGCGAGAAGCTTTCGGCCGCGATGAGAAATGGAGCTAGGGGACGGGAACGGAGGGGGCGAGCATAGGAGAAGCAGTAGGGGCTCACAGCGGATCGACGGGTAGGCTCAGCGGCTCGGGGGAGGTCCTGACGACGGAGAATCGAGGACGGCGGCCGTCGGAGTCCGAGGAAGAAGACGGAGCTGATGGCGGCGTTGTAGGGGCTCCCGTGGGGCGTGGCTCGGTGAGGAGGAAGAGGGGGTCGAGGCAGAGCCTCTGAGCGCGTCGATGAGGCGTGGGGTGGCCGGTGGCCACGGCGGTGCGCGTCGGCGGCGACGACTACGCTCGGCGGTTGCGAGTAAGAGAAACGGAGGAGGGGGATGAGCGAGGGAGAGTGCGAGGGGTTCCAGGGGCGTGCGTGGCGGCGTTGGGGATGTCTAGGGCGACGAGGGGGCAGCCAGGCAGGCAGCTGCTGGCGTGGCACGCCGCGGCGTCGTGGCTGTCTTCTCCTCTGCCTTCTGGCAGGAGGAAGAAGACGCCCCTGCCCTCGGTGGGCTGGGCCAGTTGGCTAGGCTGCCAGCTGGGCCGGCCAGGTGGGCTGCAGGTGAGATTACTCTCTCTCTCTCTTAATTCTGTTTCTGTTTTCTATTTATGTTATTTTGTTTTGATTTAGTTAAAATACTAAATCATTTTATAAAATCCTAAAAATAAATATGTGACTAGAATTAAAATATCCCAAACCACATTAAATGTTCCAGGATTATTAGACATATATTAATTATATAAAGAATATATATCCAATGCAAATAGTTATTTAATTAATTCAAAGGCCCAAAATAAATATCTCTGAGATTCCAAAAATATTGTTTTAAGTTTTACCTCTTGCCAATATTTTCAGAGACTAAGAGGAACATTTTCTTGGACTTCTTTGAAAAGATTTTAATGTTGATTATTTTTGAAGTGATTTATGAGGGTTTCAACTAACCTCAATTCAACTTTCAGAATTTAGACATGATGCATGATGCTCACTCGGGTAAATAGCTACAAGCAAATTCTAGGGCTGTGACAACTCACCCCCACTAAACAAGAATCTCGTCCTGAGATTCAAGACATGAGGTAAGAAGACAGAGGGAACACCAATAAAGAATCTTCACGATCCGATTGCCCTTCTCGAAGATGTTGATTCATTGCATCATGTCGATCTTGACATCCTCGCTTTTGAGATCTTCATCCACGTGATGACGACGGAAAGAAACTCAACTAGGATTGATCTTCTCGAAGATCGAGCTAACAATATCAACTCGCAGAATGAGATGTTGAAACATCTCAAGTTGAGACACAAAACACATCGAGAGGGATGGAAGAACAATGACGGGGTTTGATTTGGTGGGCAACAATTCCACGCCTAAATAGATGGTGAGGGGGTTTCAAAGTAGCGAGAAGTTATGTTGCCCATAATACCATAACGAGGCACCTTAGTGAAGGTGACTCGCAGAGCTATTCCCTTAAGTGGCAAAAAGAATTACTTTTGACCCATAGATCATTGAAACTCTTTATACCAGCCTAAGGTAATCACAATCGATCTTTTGAAGGAGTTTGAAAGAATGACATACTCGGCCTAGAATGGATGATGTGGACTACCTTGTTGAAGACAACGCAATGGATGATTTTTGCTTATCATCAGAAATGGATGAGACCCATGGTAAGTCCACTTTTGAAGATGATCCTGAACAACAGCTACTGAGGTGTAAGCTGGGAACAAAATGCAAATGTTGGGAATGATTCTAGTAACTGGGGAGAAGGTTCACCGGCAAAGGTGATTCCACCAATTGGATGGCTATCGAACAACTGAGAGAACGGAGGCACATTCCAGTTAACGACAACATCAGAACCTAGTGCCTGAGCATGCTCTCAAGAACTTGAGCATTTCCATATTCATCAAGGTTCTGCCAATATCCATGTCAAGGATCCTGGCAACACAACATGCTACCATGATGAATAATGGCGGAAGATGCAGATGCAAAGAAAGATAACACTTTCTCAGATTTCACCTTAGCAAGGCCAAGGAAATAAAATCTGGATAATCGACCGAGAGACATTTGGCACTCCGCTTTAATGTTCTCCTTGATGTGCTAGGATAACTCATTTATTGATATGGTTTGGTATCTAGGACATCAAGTAAGAGGTCGGACTTCGGGAGCACAAGAATCCGTAAGGATTAACTGCGGAGGTAAATCCTACAAAATCCTCATGGGAAGGTGGCCATCTTTCTTCAATCGAGATACTACAATAATAGGTCTTCCGACTGGATGTGTTGGCCACGACATCCACTTTACCGGTTATCGAGAGACCAATATTATAGTTCATGGAAAGTAAAATGAAGGTTTGCAACACAAATCGATGAGACGACATTGCGAGATTCTCGGGGGAATGAACTACGGTAGTAAGCTCCAAAACATGAGTCGGTTCTGCTACAAGCATGTGAACATGTTGTCCTAGACAAGCATGGTCACCCGGTAGTCTTAAAATGAAACACTACCGAGTTCAGGGGGAACCATCAACGAGGATATCAAAGTCCTTGCGTAGTTCTAACCCTTAAGAAGAAACTTCTTCTCCTTGAACAAATCAATCAGTGGCTTGGTGTGCTAGGGATACGTATAGAATGTAGATGATCAGTCTATCAGACCATAGAATACTTCGCACATGCATGACTGACTTGGGATGATTCCAAAGAAGCAAAAACAATCTTTCTCGAATTCACGGCGGCAACTTGCACATAATGCACATGAACTTGGAGAAAGTCACTTCTTACACCAAACATGTATTTCATGAACGGGACATGAAGATAATGCTTACAAAAGTTTCCAATACTAACTTAGATGTTCAACATGAATTATGGGGGAGACAACATGCTGCTGATGGGCTCAACAACAACTCATCAGAATTTCCATATCACTGGACTTCCACCATCATGTGAACACGGTGGTAGCATTGGTCAGACCAAAGGATGTAATGGTGTATGCTCGAGGGATCAACCACAAGTAAAACAACATTACGAACATCGTTGGTTCTGATTTGACTTGCTGATAGCCCGTACTCAAGTCAAAGTTTTGACAAGATAATAGATCCAACAACTGATCATGAGGACCAATTGGTGAAGATATCATCGTTCTTCAACACACGCACAACACAAAGATATCCCTTAACATGAACTAAGTCAGACAAGCTTTTATCTTCCAACTCTCCAAGTTGTTGTTAAGCTTAACCAACTAGCTCAGGGGTATCCAACACAGGTTCTTGGGGAAAAGTGGTTTATCGGAAAACCAACTTGATCACGAACTCAACATAACAGTCAGGTGACAACCTGGTAACACTTCCGAGAAGATATTCGGGAATTCACGAACCACCGATATGTTATTAAGCTCGAGAACAATCTTGCTTTTCAGAGCAAGACGATATGATCAAGGAGCGAGGGATTCACAGTCCTAACTCATTGGTCGATGAGTGCACCCGGAAATATGGACTAGGTAGCACGATCAATCTTAGGATGGTGATTTAATTACCAGCACACTAAGAATGAGAGTATTGTCCATTAACTACCAAGCAACGGAGTTGCTAGGAATATTTCTTTCACACACCACGGTTCACTTGTCGGCATTCCGGTTATAATAACACGGAACTGAGGAATGAACAATGATGGCAAGAAGCATTACTGCGTCAAGAGTTCATAAGAGGTGGTGCAATTCTCATGACAGTCCTGACATAAAAGGGGTAATACTCCAGGGGAGAATAGAGCAAAAGCTGGATGGCATTTGTTCTGCAGAACACAACTACTTTGACCCAATCCTGGATATGGATGAGGTACTGGAGTTTGTTTCTCCTAGTCATTCTGAAATAGAATGGCTCGACGGACCACGAGAAAAATAAGCATCGATAACACGAATGCACAACTAAAGAGGGACAACTCAAAGGAACATATAATTTTCTGAGTTCTAGATGCATAGATTAGTATGTCGAGCAAAGCCCAACATTTCTTCCGGACAACCCATGCAGATAGGTAGGACTGGCAGATTCACAATGTAGAATGGATAACTCATTAAGAGCACTTTGGTTGTGATCTTTTGGTTCAAGGAACTCCTGCCAAGAATGGTTCATGATAGTTGGAAGAAGGATGTACCACGAACCTCAAGGACTATCGCAAAGGTTACTAATATCCTAAAGGAACTAGCAACACTATCAACATGAGGTAAGTAGGGTGAATCTCAGGTTCAAGAACCCATGAATAGAGTACCTACTACTACATGGCATCACGGGATGCTTTCGGGAATAATGGCCAGAATCACACACTGGGAATAAAAACACGGCTAGATCACTAGGTGACTCCCTAAAACACCTAGGGTCATAGTAATAGCTCCAACATATATGTCAAGGCAATGGAGTACCTCAACAGACCATTTAGTGTGGTTAATCTAGCCCAAAAGGATATCAGAAATGGAAAGAAAGGATTTGCAAATGCATCAGACTATTTAGAGACCTGGGATGACTCGGACATCATAACGATTGTAATGGCTCAAAAGATTTGAGACAATCTGCAAAAATGGTGGCATAACCACTTAACAACATCATACCAAGGTTCTGGAGCCAGCTATGAACATATGGAAGTGGTAGGAGCTGAACTGAGGCTTGAACTCAACAATCCTAGGCAACTACAGTTTAGTAACACGTCATCCTGAGAGATAGAAGAGAAACCTAGTTCTTAACCCCGTAGAAAAGATAAGATGACACAGATCAGAAGGTAATGAGGATAAGGAGTAAAAAGAGCCTTACGTTCCCTTCCACAATCAATTCCCTTATATAACTAAAGCATTTCTAGACTCAACTTCGACCAGTTTGGCTTGGTAAACCTACAGGCAGTCAGGCTCTGATACCAATGCTGTCAGGAACCCGATTCCAAGCCACATCGATCTAGCCGGTAACACCTCATATCACTTTGCGGCCTCACGCACGGTATCCCACGGGTGTCGCCTTACCATGGCCCGGGACCGTTTGCGCCTTTTGGCTCACGTATGTGATAATGTCGCTAGCATCCATATGACAGAGAACCCGGGCCGACATGGCTAGTAGTGAACCCAAAGCGACACAGACCTATGGAGACAGGCATACACGAACCACATCGAGCATGTCGGTCATCAGCGAGTGATTCCGGGCTATAGCACTGGGCTAATAGGACTCCGGGGAACCCGGGCTGTAGCAGGCTAGGCAGGACTCCGGATATCACAGCGTGACATTTCCCCGAAGGGATAGACATAGGAACGAAGTGAAACACATGCCAGCCAGTCAAGTGTCCTGAGCAGTAGTGCTGGGCTAGCAGGACTCCGATGAACCGGGCTGTAGCGGACTACTATGGCTCATGGAAGCACTAGACTACATTTCCCCATAAGAGAGGCTGTCAAGGATAAACAACTAGATTGTCGGATCCCACACATACCAAGCATTTCAATCATACACACAATATGCTCGATATGTGTAAATACAACATGGCATCACAACATAACTCTACAACTCAAGTATTTATTTATTAGGCTCCGAGGAGCGAGATATTACAAACATGGGTCTCATGACCCAGCAGTCATAGCATACAATGCAAAGCACATGCGGAAGCTTAACATGTCTGAGTACAGACATCTACAAATGGAAAAGGCTAAGAAGCCTGACTATCTACCAGATCCTGCCGAGGGCACAAGATCGTAGCTGAGGTATCAAGCTAAACGTCGAAGTCCACGCGGAACTACTAGCAAGACTGAAATCTCTCTGCAAAACATAAATTAAGCAAACGTGAGTACAAAGGTACTCAGCAAGACTTACATCAGTACTAAACTACATATGCATCGGTATCAACAAAGGGGGGTGGTGGAGTTTAACTGCAGCAAGCCAGCTTTGACTCAGTGGCTAACCTGAACTACGATTGCAAGCAACTCTTTTGAGGTGGCGCACACGAGTCCACATATTCACCATCAATACACCACTATGGATCCGCTCCCGTCTCCCTATGAGAACGCCATCCATAGCACTCACGCTTATCTTGCGGGTTTTAGAGTATCCACTTTCACTTGTCTATGAACTATGCAAGGGGTCCAAGTTTCCATATCCGAGGAATCCGGCTATTCGAATAGATAATGATAACCCTACAGGGGTGTACTTCTTCACACACGCTCCCACCACTTACCGTCGTTTACACGACATGTACTCGGCAACCTTCAAGCGGAAGCCCAACGAGGGTGTCGGCCACGGCCTACCTAAACACTTAAGTCTCTAGTCCAGGTTTATCGCCTATCCAGGTTCCATCCGCAGGGAGTCCGGCCGAGGTTTCCACATACGGCCCCGAACGATGTGCCGAGACACCAAACGGGCGCCCGGTACACCGTGCCACGGTGTATCTACCGCAACATAGCCCACCCCTAGGGTCAGCGCTACGCACGGCCGCCAACACATAACCTACAAACACCAGAAACTAGTTGCAACTCCTGGACAGAGTACTAGGGTGATTAAGAAGCCGAGAGGGTCAATTAAGGATCCCAATGAGTGGTAGTAGCTGTTCATGGATCACAGACACAGAACTCAGTTCCTGAGGACGGTTTCAATGAGACAACCCACCATGTACTCCTACATGGCCTCTCACCGCTACCTTTACCAAATCGTGTTCACACACTTAGCTCACACACAGTAGGCATGTTCACACAACCTCCGATTCATTCCCCGATGAATCAGACCTGACTCAACTCTAAGCAGTAGCAGGCATGACAAACAAGCATGAATGAGTAGGCACATCAGGGCTCAAACAAACTCCTACTCATGCTAGTGGGTTTCATCTATTTACTGTGGCCAATGACAGGTCATGCAGAGGATAAGGGGTTCAACTACCGCAACAAGTAACAGATGATCGTTGTTGTCCTAATGCAGTAAAAGAGAGCAGGAGCGAGAGAGTGGGTTTGTATCGGAATGAACAAGGGGTTTGCTTGCCTGGCACTTCTGAAGATAACATTGGGTCTTCATCAGTGTCAACGATCACAGCGTCGGTACCACGTCTATCGAGAGGGGACAAATACCGGCAAACAAAGGAAGAACACAATCAATGTGATGCAACAATATGATGCATGATCATGACATGGCAATATGCTGTTGGTTGGCCTAATGCAACTAGCAACAAGTTAAATGGAGTTGGTTTGAACACTAGGTTCAAATTCAAACTCCACATGTGGTTATTTAAATAACATTCATTTGATTTGTCCTAAACAGTGGCCTTAAGTTGTTCTAACATGCATGAAAATGGTACAGATGGATTCCTTGAATTTTTCTGATAATTTTTCATATATAATTTATTTCATTTGGAGTTACGGTTGATTTTCTATGATTTTTAGAAGTTTTGGACATTTTCTGAAATAAATAAATCATTTAAGATTTATTTAAATTCCAGAAAAAGGATTACTGCGTCAGCCTGACGTCATGATGATGTCACCAAGTCAACAGGGCTGGTCCAGGTCAAACCTGACCAGTGGGGCCCACTGGTCAGTGACCCAGGGCTGGTTTCTGTGGCTGACGTGTGGAACCAGGTCAACGGTGATGTGGCCAGGTCAAACTGCCTGGTGGGGCCACAGTCATTAGCTTAAATTAAACAGGGTATAACCCTGTGGTTAACTAACGGGTGGGGCCCGTCTGTCAGCGTCTATTAGGGAGGGATTAGTGGTGATTAGTCTTAATTAAGCGACCACATCAGCGGTCGACGCCGGCGACCAAAAGCACGGCGGTGGCTCGCCGGAGATGCTCGGGACGGAGCTACAGAGCATCGTTTCGCTCGTGGTTTGCGGCTACGGCGAGCTGGGAGACTCGCGCATCCAGCGGTGGCAACACCTCGCGCCGGGGTTGACTAAATCGACGGCGGCGGCACCTTTTGCGGCGGCCGGAGTTCGGGAACATGCGGGCACGAGGCTGCGATGCACTAGGGGGCCGGCTAGCGGCTGCGTTGGCCTCCTGGGGGCTTTCTGAGCACGGTGAGGCGCTCCGTTGTGAGCGTGCGCAGCTATGGCCACGGCTACGCCATGGCCGGCCGCGAGAAGCTTTCGGCCGCGATGAGAAATGGAGCTAGGGGACGGGAACGGAGGGGACGAGCATAGGAGAAGCAGCAGGGGCTCACAGCGGATCGACGGGTAGGCTCAGCGGCTCGGGGGAGGTCCTGACGACGGAGAATCGAGGACGGCGGCCGTCGGAGTCCGAGGAAGAAGACGGAGCTGATGGCGGCGTTGTAGGGGCTCCCGCGGGGCGTGGCTCAGTGAGGAGGAAGAGGGGGTCGAGGCGGAGCCTCTGAGCGCGTCGGTGAGGCGTGGGGTGGCCGGTGGCCACGGCGGTGCGCGTCGGCGGCGACGGCTGCGCTCGGCGGTTGCGAGTAAGAGAAACGGAGGGGGGGGTGAGCGAGGGAGAGTGCGAGGGGTTCCAGGGGCGTGCGTGGCGGCGTTGGGGATGTCCAGGGCGACGAGGGGCAGCCAGGCAGGCAGCTGCCGGCTTGGCACGCCGCGGCGCCGTGGTTGTCTTCTCCTCTGCCTTCTGGCAGGAGGAAGAAGACGCCCCTGCCCTCGGTGGGCTGGGCCAGTTGGCTGGGCTGCCAGCTGGGCCGGCCAGGTGGGCTGCAGGTGAGATTACTCTCTCTCTCTCTCTTAATTCTGTTTTTGTTTTCTATTTATGTTATTTTGTTTTGATTTAGTTAAAATACTAAATCATTTTATAAAATCCTGAAAATAAATATGTGACTAGAATTAAAATATCCCAAACCACATAAAATGTTCCAGGATTATTGGACATATATTAATTATATAAAGAATATATATCCAATGCAAATAGTTATTTAATTAATTCAAAGGCCCAAAATAAATATCTCTAAGATTCCAAAAATATTGTTTTAAGTTTTACCTCTTGCCAATATTTTCAGAGACTAAGAGGAACATTTTCTTGGACTTCTTTGAAAAGATTTTAATGTTGATTATTTTTGAAGTGATTTATGAGGGTTTCAACTAACCTCAATTCAACTTTCAGAATTTAGACATGATGCATGATGCTCACTCGGGTAAATAGCTACAAGCAAATTCTAGGGCTGTGACCCATGCAGCGGCGGCTGGATGGACTTGGCGCAGCGGAGGTTTCCAGTGGCTGACAGAGCAGCGGCTTGATGGGTCACGGTGAAGGTGGCCATGAGTAGAGGATCGTGCAAGGCAAGAGGAGGGGCGTGCGGGATCGGGCGTGTGTGCGGAGGCGGCGGCCTGGAGGCATCGAGAGGAGAGAGCGAGAGGAAGATGGGATCAGGGCGAGCGAGGGTCTCCTGGCAGCGCGAGGGAAGATGCGAGGGAGATGGGGGAGTCGGGCTCCCTAGCGGCGCGAGGGGAGAGGATGAGGGAGAGAACGATTGGAGGGGAGTCGGCCTAGGTTAGGATTAGGTGGGGCGCGACTGGGCCTAGGAGAGGTGGGTTAGATGGGCCGCTGGTTGGGCCTCGTGGCCTGCTAGGCTGTTGGGCTCCTCTCTCCTCTCTTTCTCAACTCCCTTTAACAGAAAGCAAAGAGAGGAGAAAAAAGGAAAAGGAGGGGTTGGAGAGTGAATTTGGGCATGCGGTTAAATCTCCCGGACTCATAAAAATGAGTTCGTTCCGAGAAAATGCATTTGGCACCGCTTGAAAGGATTGCATTCAAACACATTTGAATGTGATTCAAATAAGTTTGAATTAGAAAAACATTTTTGGAGAGTCCAAAAATGTTCGGAATTTTTGTGGAGATCGGGAAAGCGATGAAAGAAAATATGGGCAAAGTTTGAGGACCAAACTTGAAGCGGGAAAAAGGTATGTGATTGTTTGCAAGTGTGTCATGGTGAATTTCAAATTAAAGAAATATTTATAATATAGCTCCCTAATAATAGAAGGAGACTTTTATATGTTATAAAGAGAATTTCACCATGCGAACTCCCTCGATTTAAATGGATCAAAGATCCATGCCATTTATTCAGTTGAGTTAAGAAAAAGAAAATGACATGATGGTATGATGACATGATGCAATGTTGAATGCAATGAACCAAACAAATCACACGACGAAACCCGGCACCTGAAGCTCCGGTCTTGGGGCATCACACCGGCTGTGCTGCCGCGCAGGCCTCACTGCCCCACCGTATTCTCCGCTGATGGCAGACGAACTAGTAAACCCTTGTATAGTCGTATTGCCCTCCGTGTGGGAAACAAAAACAACTGCCGAGTCTTCCCTGCCTCCGTGTCGTTCCCTTCCTAGGCCTCGCCGTCATCCACCGCCCTAGTGCTCTCGGCGTGGCGTGGTCAACGTGGTGAATGACCGACATGCATCTGAAGTGGACTGTACGTGGAGAGACTGACAGCTGGGTCCACGACCACACGCAAGAAAATGCCTCCTTATTATGCGCAAAATAATGATTCCTCCACCTGACATCTGGGACCCACCAAAAGGGCCTCTGTATTTCACGAAAAAAACGTTACCGCCGCTGATAGCTCGGACCCACCAGCTATATCTTCGCACGCAAGGAAGTGCCTCCTTATTACGCACAAAAAAATGAATACTCCCCCTGCTAGCTGGGACCCAGCATAGTGGGCCTACTAAGTTGATGGGGACAAAGGGCTTTGTCAACTTAGTCAATATGCAAAATTCTAGCTCGACTGACCGTACGATGTCCATCCAACGGCCGTAGTGCTTCTTCAACCTCTGGTCTTCTTGCTCCAGCCGCCCAAAGCAGCGCCGGTCGTGCCGCCTGCTCCTGCCTCCCGTGGCCGGTTGTGCTGCCGTGGAGGCCTCACCGCCCCCATACTACTCCCACCGCTGGCCAGGCCATCCCTCCACTCCACTCACCCACACCCCCTATTATTCTGCGGCGACGGCAGCGCAGCCGAACCAGTGAACCCTCATACTCCTCTCCGCGTGGGCATCCACTGTCGCGTCTTCCCCGGCTCCGCGTCGTCCCCTTCCTAGGCCTCGCCGTGGTGCTCTCGGCGCGGCGTGGTCAATGTGGTCAATGACCGAATTCCATCGAAAGAATACTGTACGTGGAGAGGTTGATAGCTGGGTCCACGGCAGCCGCAAGGAAGTGCCTCCTTATTACGCAAAAAATAATTATTCCTCCACCTGATAGCAGGGACCCACCGGACGCCCACCAGTATTTCACGAAAAAAACGTTTTCCCCTGACTGCTGGGACCCACCCAACGGGCCACCGTATTTCGCGAAAAAAAACGTTCCCCCTGCTGTCAGCTCGGACCCACCGGAAGTGCCTCCTTATTACGCACAAAAATATGAATACCCCCTGCTAGCTGGGACCCACCTTGGTGGGAGGCTGACTTGTGGGCCTACTAAGTTGACGGGGACGAAGGGATTTGTCAACTTAGTCAATATAAACGATTCTAGCTCCAGTGACCGTATGATGTCCATCCAACGGCCGTAGTGCTTCTTCAACCTCTGGTCTTCTTGCTCCAGCCACCCAAAGCAGCGTCGGTCATGCTGCATGCTCCTGCCTCCTGTGGCCGGATGTGCTGCCGCGAAGGCCTCACCGCCCCCTACTATTCCCAACGCTAGACAGGCCCTGCGGCAACGGTAGCCTCACACCGCAGCCGAACCAGTGAACCCTCGTACTCCTCTCCGTGCGGGCTTCCACTGTCGTGTCTTCCTCGGCTCCGCGTTGTCCCCTTCCTAGGCCACGCCTTCGTCCATCGCCCTGGTGCTCTCTGCACGGCATGGTCAACGTGGTCAAGGAACAACTTCCATCAGACGTGGACTGTACGTGGAGAGGCTGACAGCTGGGTCCACGGCCGCAGCAAGGAAGTGCCTCCTTATTACGCAGAAAATAATGATTCCTCCACCTGACAGCTCGGACCCACCGGACGGGCCACTGTATTTCACAAAAAAAACGTTTCCCCCTGACTACTGGGACCCACCAGCTACATCTTCGCACGCAAGGAAGTGTGTCCGGGCAAAAAACAATTCGGCCCCCTAACTGCTGGGACCCACCAGCTACATCTTCGCACGCAAGGAAGTGTGTCCGGGCAAAAAAATGATTCGCCCCCCTAACTGCTGGGACCCACCAACTACATCTTCGCATGCAAGGAAGTGCGTCCGGGCAAAAAAAATGATTCGCCCCCCTAACTGCTGGGACCCACCAGCTACATCTTCGCACGCAAGGAAGTGCCTGACAGTCGGGACCCACCTGGTCGAAGCGTATGTAGCGTTGTCATTCTGGTCGCGAACGTGTACGTACATATATACTGATGGATGTAGAGGCGCGCATGTGTCGTAGTAGAGGCATGCACGTAGCATGTACACGTACGTATAGCGGCCAGGGTGCAAGAAAGAAAATACGGCCATGTATGTGTACATACGGGCGGGGTCTCGAACGCCTACTCGCGCATACGTATGGCGAGGGCTCGTGTACATGGCTGGGCTGGAACGGAGAAACAGTGTCGTCGTCATGTTCATGGGGAGGCAACGGAATGCGTCGTGTTCATGGGGAGGCAACGGAATGCGTCATGTTCATGGGGAGGTAACGGAATGCGTCGTGTTCATGGGGAGGCAACGGAATGCGTCGTGTTCATCGGGAAGCAACGGAATGTGTCGTGTTCATGGGGAGGCAACGGAACTCGTGGGAGCCAACCGGCTGGGTCGGAACGGAATGTGTGGTCGTGTTCATCAGGAGGGCTTGGATGGAACAGGCGATGGAAACGAGGCCTGGCGTACCGCAGAATGGAGGAAACGGACCTCCTATGGTCGAAACGGGGGTCATGTTCATCGGGAGGGGTGTGGCGTACCGCAAAACGGGACTCCACGGGATACTGTTCATCTCCACCGTCGACCTCCTCCAGCCTCCACGGGCTCCAGTTCATCCAGCCTCCACCGCGCGCTACTCCACCGGCTACTGTTCAACCACCCCTCCACCGTCTACTGTTCATCCAGCCCTCCACACCATGGGGTCTTGTTCAACCACCCCTCCACGGGCACCCCTCCACCTTCTACTGTTCATCCAGCCCTCCACACCACGGGGTCCTGTTCATCCAGAGGCAACGCCACCGCTCACTGTTCATCCAACCCCCCCCCTCCCCGCAACGCTCACTTTTCATCCAATCGATCGGCTTCAGTTAGCAGCAGTAGCGAAGGAATCGCCGCTCAATCGGGTTCAGTTAACAGCCATCGATCGATCACTCGGGTTCAGTAACGCGTAGCCTGCAGTGCAATCGCTCGGGTTCAGTTAGAGCCCAACGCCTCACTCGGGTTCAGTTAGAGCCAACACCTCGCACACACGTGCGTACGTGTACGAGAGAAACACGCATCGCTCGGCCCCCGACCTCCCACCGTAACCGGGAACTCCCCGAAATTTTCCTCCCCCTCGCTTCTACCATGGTTTTTTCCGTCATGGACGGCCCAAAGAATGTCATGCAGCTGCGTCTCCGGCCCGCCCAGGACGAAAAGCCCATTTTCTGTCATGATTTTTTGTCATAGAAGTAGGAGCCCACCACATCTATGATGATACCGGGTTTTGTCACAATTATCGTCATAGAAGTGTCATATGTATGACAGAAAAAAAATTTGTTCGGCCCAAAATGTCACGGATGTGTCTTTTTTTTGTAGTGACAAGGCTACTCCCAAGTCGAGGCTATTGACTATGGTGAAACCTTTGCTCCCGTTGCACGCCTTGAATCCATTCGCATGTTGATTGCTTATGCTTCTCATCATAACTTTAAGTTGCAACAAATGGATGTGAAGAGTGCATTTCTTAATGGTCCCATTAATGAGTTGGTGTATGTCAAGAAACCCCCGGGTTCGGGGATCCCTATTTTCCCGATCATGTGTACCAACTCAATAAGGCACTCTATGGCCTTAAGCAAGCCCCACGTGCGTGGTATGACCACCTTACCGAGTTGTTGCAAGATCGCGGTTTTGAAATTGGGAAAATTGACCCCACTCTTTTTACCAAGAAGGTCAAAGGGGAGTTGTTTGTGTGCCAACTATATGTTGATGATATTATCTTTGGTTCCCCTAACAAAGCTTTCAATGAGGAATTTGCCGCACTCATGACCTCCAAGTTTAAGATGTCCATGATGGGAGAATTGAAGTTCTTTCTCGGGTTCGAAGTCAAGCAACGGAGAAAAGGAACCTTCATCAACCAATCCAAATACACTCAAGACATGCTCAAGAGATTCAAGCTCAATGATGTTAAGCCGGCTTCCACTCCAATGCCCGTCAAATGCCAACTTGACTTAGATCCCAATGGTAAAGTGGTGGATCAAAAGGTATATCGCTCCATGATTGGCTCCTTGCTTTACCTTTGTGCATCTAGACTGGATATCATGTTGAGTGTGGGAATTTGTGCACGGTTTCAAGCCGCACCTAAGGAAAGCCACTTTGTGGCGGTCAAGCGAATCTTTCGATATTTGGCTCATACCCCAAACTTTGGCTTATGGTACCCAAGAGGAGAAAACTTCAAGCTTGTAGGTTATTCGGACCCCGATTGGGCGGGAGACAAAGTGGATAGGAAGTCCACTTCCGGAGGGTGCCAATTTCTTGGTTGCTCTTTGGTGAGTTGGTCTTCCAAGAAGCAAAGTTGTGTGTCTCTCTCGTCCACTGAGGCAGAGTACGTGGTCACCGGTAGTTGTTGTGCACAACTTCATTGGATGAGGCAAACTTTATAGGATTACGGTGTCATTTGTGACAAAGTGCCTCTTTCGTGTGACAATGAAAGTGCCATCAAGATTTCTCTCAACCTGGTTCAACATTTCAAGACGAAGCATATTGAGATTCGGTATCACTTCATCCGGGGTCACATTAGGCGAGGGGAGATCGAGCTCAACTATGTCAACACTCATGATAACCTTGCAGATATTTTCACGAAGCCTTTGGATGAAGCAAGATTTCGCGAGTTAAGGCATGAGCTAAATATCATTGATTCGAGCAATGTGACTTGAACCCTTGCACACTCCACCATACTCAACTTATTGTCTTGCTTAGGTGTAGGCATGGACATAGGGGGAGTGTTGTTCTCTCAATGAACTCTCCTGAAAGTGCGTTATATCGACTAGAGGGGGGTGAATAGGCGATTTTTATGAATTCTTCACTAAGGAATTTCAGGGTAAGGAAATTCCTGAGTGAAGAACTACTTGCAGCGGAATAAGTACTCAAAAGTAAACATAATAGTGCATGAGCTTGGTCTTCATAGTGAAATGAAAACAAGCACAAAGTACAGAAAGCGTAAACACAGGATAAGACAGAATGAAGACAAACAGACTGAAGAAATTGAACTGAGGAAATAGAGAAAGTCTTCAGCCAAAGTCTTCAAATATATATGAACAAACACACAACACAGAAATGAGGAAATGAAAGGGTTGAGGAAATGGAACCAGCTAGCTTAGTGAAGACAATGATTTGGTAGACCAGTTCCAACTGTTGTGACAATTGTACATCTGATTAGGGCGGCTAGGTATTTAAACCTGAGGACACATAGTCCCGGACACCCAGTCCTGAACACGCAGCTCAGGACACTCAGTCATCACCGTATTCCCCTTGATCTAAGGTCAAACAGACCTCACCCAATCACTCGTCGTAAGTCTTCATGTGACTTCCAAACCTTCACAGACTTGGTCACTTGATGATCCACAATTTCCTCTTGGATGCTCTAGACCAAGACACCTAACCATCTTCAAAGGTAACAAGCGTCGGATCCACGCAGGATCAATCTCTTCAGTGATGCTCAATCACTTTGGGTTTGTAGGTGTTTGGGTTTTGGGTTTTACTCACTTGATGATTTTCACTCAAAGTCCTCGGAGGATGGGATCATCTCAAATGACAAGTGTCAGTTTCTCTTGGAGCAGCCAACCAGCTAGTGGTTGTAGGGGGCGGCTATTTATAGCCTAGGGAGCACCCCGACATGATAAGACATAAATGCCCTTCAAGGATATGACCGTTAGGTGGGTAGATATTTTGGGACAGCTGGCGCATAGCACAGCAACCGTCAGAATTTTGAGTATCAAATACCTCAGGGCTATCATGTTCCTCACTGTGTAGGAAATCCACACTGGTGAATTCCTAACTCCTCAGTCAGAACAAATTCCTCAGACACCAGAAGAACTTCGTCTCTGTCACTAAAGAAATTGACTAAACTGCATGAGATTTCCAATGGCTTCACTCGAAGGGATTGGTGGGTGTAGGATTTGAGTTGAGCATCACTTGGAAATTTTTCCTTAGTATTTACTCGACCCCCTTTAACAGTACGGTGTTTCCTATGACTCAAGAAAGAGAAAATGAAACTATGAAAACAAAAGTCTTCACGCTTCATGTTCCTTGAACGAATACCAAGTCTTCAGGATTACACCAATTTCTTCACTTTCAAAGTCTTCAGAATTACAAAGTCTTTAGTCGAAGAACTTCATTTTTAGGGGTTGACTATATCTGTAAATATCAAACTCATCATAGACTTATAGACCTGTGTACACTCACAACCGCATTAGTCCCTTAACCTATAAGTCTTCAATGCACCAAAATCACTAAGGGGCACTAGATGCACTTACAATCTCCCCCTTTTTGTTGATTGATGACAATTTAGGTTAAGTTTTCAAAGGGGATAAACATGTGAAGTGTAAATACTGAAATTGAGGATTTTGATTGCAAGATATAGAAGAACTCCCCCTGAAGATGTGCATAGTGAGGAATTTGCTTTTGAAGCAATGCACACTTGAAGAGTAGAATCATGGAGATCTCCCCCTATATCTTGTAATTCATACATGCATTTAACATATAATATGAAGAGTTTGAAATGCAAGATGAAATATGGTGACTGATGTAATTCAGCATGCGTGCATTAACATTAATGAGGAAAAAGCATGCAGAAAAACTCAGCAAAAGTATCAGACCACCATAGAATTTAAGTTTACAACTCGATGCAGCAAAGTCTCAGAAGAGCGAGAGTTGTAAATTAAAAAAATGCCCATATAGGTACACCCGCTTGGAGACTAAATCAAATTTCTCCCCCTTTGTCATCAAATGACCAAAAGGATTGAAAATGAGGACTAACGCCCCTGAAGAATATCAAGTTGATGGAGGAGTTTGTCGTTGCAGGGCCTGTCACAGTGTCGTCCAAGTCTTCATACTCATTGGTGTCGTGGGATGAAGAATAGGAGCTGGCCACCAAGGTAGGAACTTTGACCTTCTTGAATTTCTTCAAAGGAGGTGCAGACCAGTCAAAGTTCTCCTTGAGACCCATTTGCTTCAGATCTTCTTCACCATACAGATGTGATAAGACAGCCCAGGTGCGACCGAAAACTTCATGGAGGTAGTAATGATTTTTCTTCACTGCATTATGTGTAGCAGTCATGTTGTGAAGAATTGAACCAAACTGACACTTAACCCATTTATGGTTGCGATCCACTTTCTGATGAAGACTAAGAAGCAGCTCACGGTCAGTCATCACCTTGGGAGCTGTGGCTTGAGGATTTGACTTGGATGCATTTGCAACAGATTCATGAGTGGCAGAGTCATCATTGGTTGAATAAGATGCAGCTTTGCGAAACTAACCATCTAATGGACGAATGTCTTCATCAATGACAACAGGTGCCTTGCCCTTTTCATTAGTTGAAGTAAAAGTCTGCTTGAGGACTTCAATCGGGGGCAGGTAGCTGAGGTGATTTTGAAAATCAGCCTTGTAGTTGAGTTAAGACCTTGTTCTGAGGAATCTCATAATCCAAGGAGCATAAGGCTTCAACTCAAACGGAGAGAGAGCAACATTGGCCAGAGTCCTCATGAAGAAATCATAGTAATTGACAGGAATGCTATGAATGATGTTGAATAGCAGATTCTTCATGATGCCAACAATTTCCTCATCAGATGAGTCGTGGCCTTTGATATGACTCATTGTCCTTGTCAGAATGCGATAGACTGTTCTGGGCACATAGAGTAAGTCCTTCACAAGGAACTTGGTCCTTGGGGCTTGACCAGGCTTCAGAGGCTTCATTAGAACTTGCATGTAATGAGTAGTGAGTTCAGGTTCTTGGTACAGGCAGCGAGCTCCTTCACTGGGTGGACTGATGGGCAGGGCGTGAAGTAATTCAGAGGCTGGTGCCTTATAGTGAGTGTTATCGGTCATCCAGTCCAAGACCCAGGTGTTGATATCTTCAGGATCACATGTGATATGCAATGTAGCGTAGAATTGAATAATAAGCTCTTCATTCCAATCAACAATGTCAGAGCAAAAGTTGAGGAGGCCTGCATCATGAAGCACACCAAGGACAGGAGAGAAACAAGGCAACAATTACATGTCCACGTGAGGAATATGCTCATGGTAGAAGATTTTGTCCTTGTTGAAAAGCAGTGAAGAATAGAAGTTGGCCTGGCTTGTAGTCCAGAAATGCTTCCTCCTTAGACGAGCAGAGTCATAAGAGTTGTAGTCAGTGAAGAATACATGCTCGCCAAAGAAGTCATCAGCCTTGAATTTTTTTTTCTTCGAGAAGGGATCCTTTGGCTTGGAGTGAGGAGTGTCATTCAATTGCATCACAACCTTAGGGATCTCGATCTCAGGCTCCATAGGCTGAGGATTTTTAGGTCCTTCTTCAGTGGCAGCCTGGGACTTCAATTCTTCATTTACATTTTCTTCAAAACTAGTGGTTGGAATTTCTTCATGGATAGACGGTGTGGCATGAGGCTCTTCCGATCCCATTTGAACTTCAGTAGTCACTGGGGACTGAGGAATTTGTTGCAGAGGAGTGAACAAAGGAGAATTGGGGTGCTGACTTTCCCAAAAGTCATCATTCAGCACTGGCGTGGTGCATCCAATGTCCACATCGACTTCTTCATCCATTTATTCAATGCCGGCCTCTTCAGCAGTGAACTGAGGCATGGGCGATGAGATAATTGGGGTTAAAGGGTTTTCATCCACTTCAATTTCTTCATCCAACTGCTTTGACGAAGCAGCAGAAGGAATGTCATCATCTGATCCCTTGGGATCACGTATTCTTCATCAAAAGGAACAAGGTCCTTTGATGGCATGGACGAGACAGGAACAGCATCAATTGGATTGTCATAGGAGCTTGTCAGTGGCTTCATTTTCTTCTGAGTTGAAGAATCTGATGCAGTTGATGCCTTCCTTTTCTTCACAGCTGCACGCTCTGCGGCCTTGGTCTTCTTCACATCTGATGCAGATGGAGGAATAGGAGTTGGTGTAGTCGCAGGAGGAGCAGAGGAATTTGGTTCAAGATCTTCAGGCACAACTGATGCAGTTGTCCTGACTTCTTCATTTTCTTCAAGCGCAACACTAGAGGGTGCCCTAGCAATTTCTTCAGCAACTGGAATGCAGTCATCAGCCCTGGAATTAGTATTTTCTTCAGCAGCCTGAGAGTCATCAGCGGTGCTGGCATTTTATTCAGAAGGCTGAGCAGATGCAGCAGCCTGAGGAATTTCTTGTTGCGATTGGGCAGCAACAGTGGAGGTGAAGTTGTCAGCGAGTCTCACAAAACGAACCTTAGCTTCCAGCCAATCAGCATGGTATGCGTCAAATTCATCACTGAGTTTCTTGATCTCAGACTGCATATTGACGAGTTCTTAAGTTGTCATAGAGACAATGGTTTTCTTCAGGAAGCACTCCTTTTTGTACTGCGCTTTCTTGATTTGCCTAGCCTTTTCAAATTTCCATTTCTCTTCTTGAATGAAGTCAGTCAACATATGACTTTGGCCAGGAGTCAACTTGAAATCAGGCATGGAAGTGTTGGGATCCTTGTGCCAGAGATCAATGTAATCAAGGATCAACTTTGGATCCAAAAGCAGAGGCACACTTGTGCCTTTGGCTCTAGCGGCCCTGACTTGTCTGTCCCTAATGATTTCAGCAAGTTCTTCATCATCAGCTTCGTCTTCATCAGACGGTACTTGAAAAGCGACCTGCTTCTTTTGAGGACTTGGTCGAGAGCCTCGTCCAGCAGTTGCCTTGGTCTTCAACAGAGTGGGACCAGTTGAAGAATGCAGTGGTGCTGAGGAACTAGCAGATGCTCCTGAGGCAATAGAGATGTCTGCTATCCTTTGGCACGTGGCGAGATGCACAGGTGTTGAGGATTTGGTCGGGGCAGCTGAGGACTTTGGAGGAGCAGGTGAGGGTTGAGGAATTTGCTGTGAGGGCTTTGAAGAAACTGGTCGTGAGGGCATAGCTGAGGAACTTGGCCGAGAGGGCATTTGAGTAGAAGCACTTGGCTTATGAGCCGGCTTCTTTGGCATAGCCTTCTTGGGCTTACTTGCAGAGGCCTCAGCAGTGGCATCAGCAGCAGAGTCTTCATTGAATTTCCTCACTGCTTCCTTAGCAACTCTGGCAAGCTTGGCCTGGCACTTGGCCCATTCATCAGGATAATCCTCACCACGCTTGAGGCTGGTGGGATCAGCTACTTGGCCAGGTGCCAACGGAGGTCTTGGGCATGGAGGATGAAGAGCGAATTTCTTCATATACTTGGGAGTGACATATCTGTATTCCCTCCATTCCCATGGCCATCTCCTCTCTATTCTTTCCATGCGCACTTTGCGCTCATTCTTGGTTTCCTTTCCATGAGTGGCCTCATCAGGAGTGCAATAATCCTTATATATGTCCTCATGGATTTCAAACACAGTGTTGACTTCCAACCTCTTTCCTCCCTTCTGAGGTTTCTTGCCATCTGCCATTTTCTTCAGCTGAGGGTTTTTAACAATTGAGTTCTTTGAAGAGGTATGCAACTTTTCTTCGAGGAACGCTGCAAATGAGTTAAGTTAATGAGAACCTAATTATTCAGCAGCGGACATGAGTACCTATGAACAGAGTATAGGTGCGAAGAATTTGGAGAGGTCATATGCGTTCACAGAAGTTTTTGCAAAAAGAACAAGTTTGAGGAAATTGACCAGATGAGTCTTGAAGAATTTCACTAAGCATTCTTTGACTTAGGTTCCAGAGTTGTACAGATTTGAAAATCCACACAATTGAGGAATCTTGAAGAAAATTGTTGCTTAGAGAAACAGATCAAGAACAGATGATATGTGAGGTGTTTAGTGTGTGAAGAGTTGAGGAATAAACACCTTTTGAAGATTTGAAGAAAACATCAGAATCAACAAGGGCAATAAAAGTAACTTTTAATTACCCTTGACGAAGAAAACGACGAACTAGGAAGTGTAGATTTGAAGCTCGTCGGTTCAAATCTTCCACGCCCTAACTTCGCTGAGAAAGACAGCTATGGCGGCGGCGGAGTGAAGAAATCCGCCTCCGGCGTGAGTACGGCGGCGACGAGGTCGAGGCAGTGAAGCTCTTCCTCACCGGCGACGATGGAGGTAGCGGCGGCGCTAGGGTTGGGAAGCTCGAGCGAGGGAGTGAGATCGAGCGGAGTAAATGTGAAGTGAGGAAGGGAGAGGGGTATTTATAGCCGAAGTGAAAAAACCGCTCGCCCGAGGAAATAGGACGAACGTGCCCCTGACCTTTCTCATTCACTTGACATGTGTCACCCACGTATAGAGAGGTGACGATCGTGTGCGATCGTGGGTGAATAGATAAACATCGCATAGAATGCGGAACGGCTTGAGTGGCAAAGCCGGAAATTTAGATAAGATAGGTTTTAAAGTTTCGTTCGCAATTTCTTCAGCTGACAAGAACATAGTGAAGATTTTGAACGAGATTCAAATAGAATTCACATGAAGAATTTGTGAATAGACTAGGTTGAGTTTAGCATACAGGGGGAAGGGTCCGATCACATTCACTTAGCAGAACAAGCAACTTGAAGGAGTAGCAATAAGTGAATGTTGCAGAGGACATAAACTCATATATATATAGCCAAAGAAAAAAAAACGGAATTAGTGAGGACTATGCAAGTTGAAAAACAATTGAGGAATTTCAAAGAACTGAGGAAAAACTCAATTGAGGATTTTTCAACATTTGGTGGTGGCGTGACCTACCGTATAAGAATGATGATTTCAGACACCGCGTACAATTGTCGTAGGGTTCTGAGAATTAAATTCTTCATTAATTTCTTCACACTTAGAGTGTTATTCTTCATTGATTGAAGAAAAAACGTTTCTTCATGTGTTGCACATAAAAGTCATCAATTTTGCATAAGTGTTAGGATGAGTGTCCTTTTCAAAGAACATTCGAAGATTTTAGGATATATAGCTCACACCGCAACTTGCTAAATCTCTTCTCATCCAAGGGCTTAGTGAAGATATCAGTTAGCTGATCTTCAGTCTTCACGTGCTCAATAGAGATGTTGCCCTTCAACACATGATCATGAAGAAAATGATGACGAATCTGAATGTGCTTTGTCTTCGAGTGTTGAACTGGGTTATGAGCAATCTTGATGGCACTCTCATTGTCACAGTAGAGTGGCACATTCTTCACGTTGACGCCGTAGTCCTTGAGTGTTTGCTTCATCCATAGTAGTTGATAACAGCAAAACCCAGCAGCAATGTACTCAGCTTCAGCAATAGACAATGATACACAGTTCTGTTTCTTTGAGGACCAACAGACCAAAGATCGTCCGAGGAAATGGCATGTGCCAGATGTTGACTTGCGGTCGACACGATCACCAGCATAGTCAGAGTCTGAAAATCCAATGAGATCAAAAGCCAAGCCCTTGCGGTACCACAATCCAAGTGTTGGTGTGTGAGCTAGATATCGAAGAATATGCTTCACAGCCTTATGGTGTGATTCCTTCAGTGTAGCATGAAATCGGGCACACATGCAAACACTAAGCATAATATCTGGCCTAGATGCACATAAGTACAATAAAGAACCAATCATGGAGCGGTATACCTTTTGATCGAAGTCAATACCATTTTGCATAGATGACCATTTGTGGGCATAGGGATTTTGACTCCCTTGCAATCTTGCATGCTGAATTTCCTCAGTACATCCTTGAGGTATTTCTCCTGAGCTATGAATATGCCATTGCGTTGTTGACGAATTTGAAGACCTAAGAAGAATTTCAATTCTCCCATCATAGACATTTCATATTCCTCCCTCATCATATAACCAAATTCATTAGTATAACGTTGGTTAGTACAGCCAAAGATAATATCATCAACATATATTTGGCACACAAACAATTCACCATCATAAGATTTAGTGAAAAGAGTTGGGTCAAGTGAACCGGGTTTTAAGCCTTTCTTCATGAGGAATTCCTTCAAGGTATCATACCACGCCCGTGGGGCCTGCTTGAGGCCATAGAGGGCCTTATTCAGTCCAAAGACTTTGTCAGGATGCTTTGGATCTTCAAAACCTGGGGGTTGAGCAACATATACTTCTTCCTCAAGCTTACCATTGAGAAATGCACTTTTCACATCCATTTGATATAAAGTGATATCATGATGGTTAGCATAAGCAAGTAATATGAGAATAGCTTCAAGTCTAGCAACAGGTGCAAAAGTTTCATCGAAATCAATTCCTTCAACCTGTGTGTAGCCTTGAGCTACAAGCCATGCCTTATTCCTCACCACAAGGCCATTTTCATCTTGCTTGTTGTGGTAGGTCCACTTTGTGCTGATGATATTGTACTTTCGAGGATCTGGACGTTTGACCAGTTCCCAGACGTTGTTGAGCTCGAATTGATGTAATTCCTCTTGCATAGCTTGAATCCACTCAGGCTCCAGAAATGCTTCATCTACCTTAGTGGGCTCTGTGATAGAGATGAAAGCAAAGTGCCCACAAAAGTTAGATAAATGTGAAGCTCTTGAGCGTGTGAAAGGACCTAGAATGTTGATGTCGCTGATGATTTTCTCAATTTGCACTTCATTTGCGACACAAGGATGAGCGTGTTGTCGTTGAGGAATTTGATCAGCATTTTCTTCAGCATCATTTTCCTCAGGTGCATCAGCATGACGTTCTTCATGTTCTGGAATAACTTCTTCAGCAGACTCTTTAGTAGGAATGACATCCTCTGTAGCCTTGAACTTAATATATTCCTTAGGAGGTATTTCATCTGTCACATGAGGTAGGTGCTCTCTTTGCGAGCCATTAGTTTCATCGAACTGCACATCTACAGTTTCAACAACCTTGTGATGACAGGTGTTGAAGACTCTATAGGTGTGTGAGTCCTTACCATAACCGAGCATAAAACCTTCATGTGCTTTCGGTGCAAATTTAGAACTGTGATGAGGCTCTCTAATCCAACATTTAGCACCGAAGACTTTGAAATAACTCACATTGGGTTTCTTGTCAGTAAGGAATTCATATGCGGTCTTCTTGAAGAATTTGTGAAGATATACCCTGTTGATGATGTGGCACCCAGTATCGATTGCCTCGGGCCAAAAACGAGGAGGCGTCTTGTACTCATCAAGCATAGTGTGGGCCATCTCAACAAGAGTCCTATTCTTACGCTCCACGACGCCATTTTGCTGAGGAGTATAAGGAGCATATAACTCATGAGTAATACCGAGTTCATCAAGATAGTCATCAAGACCAGTGTTCTTGAACTCAGTTCCATTATCACTTCTGATGTGCTTGATCTTCACACCAAAGTTGGTTGAAGCCCTCGATGAAAATCGTTTGAAAACTTCCTGCACTTCAGTTTTGTAAGTGATTATATGGACCCATGTATATCGAGAATAATCATCAACAATAACAAAGCCATATAAGGATGCAACATTGGTAAATGTGGCATAGTGAGTAGGGCCAAAGAGATCCATGTGAAGTAATTCAAATGGTCGAGAAGTAGTCTTGATAGTCTTCGCTGGATGCTTGGCCTTGGTCATCTTTCCAGCTTCACAGGCTCCGCACAAGTGATCCTTGAGAAATTTGACATTTTCAATGCCAATGACATGCTTCTTCTTCGCGATCGTGTGCAAATTCCTCATGCCGGCATGACCAAGTCGACGATGCCATAGCCAGCCTTCTGAAGCTTTTGCAAGTAGACATGTAGCAGGTTGTGGTCCTGTAGAGAAATAAACAATATACAAATCTCCTCTCCTAAAGCCTTTGAAGACTTTGGAATTGTCAGCTTCCATGATCACAACACAACGATACTTTCCAAAGACAACAACCATATCAAGATCACAAAGCATTCAGACAGACATGAGGTTGAACCCTAAGGACTCGACAAGCATGACTTTGATCATGTGTCGATCCTTTGAGATTGCAACCTTACCTAGACCCAATACCTTTTGCCTTTGTCAGCGTAGGTGATATGCTTCAGATGTGATGGAGATAAAGAAGTGACCATCAATAAGCTCCTGTCACCAGTCATGTGATTTGTACATCCACTATCGAGGACCCACTCAGTGGCTTTGGGTTGATCATCCTGCAGATGAATTAGTGCAGCTTATGAACTCATATACTTCATCAGAGAAGAATATGGTATGAATTTCATCAGATCAAGTTCATCAAGCAATAAAATAGGTAAAGCGGTATGAGGATGTGAGAAATTAAAATTCATTTCTTCATGATTACCTTGCGTCCTTTCAAGCACATTCAGGTCTCCAGCAAATTCTTTGGATGATTAAGTTCATCTGGAGACCCGATCCTGCATAAGAGATTAGTTCTTTTTCTTCACCACCCACATCTGAAGGGGTGGCAAAGAGTTCATCATTCTGCGGGCTCCATAAGGGAAAGGTGGCATAGATGCCAATCCACTTTGTTTCACATAAGAGGGGTTAGGGTAAACATAAGAGTAAGCAGAGAAATTCTTCGAGGACTTATGAACATAATGATTTGAAGAATAATGCACATATCCATAATCCTTAGATCTTCCCTGCGAAATAGATGGGTTAGCACGATGATACGTCTTCGTCGTATCTATAATTTTTGATTGTTCCATGCCAATATTCTACAACTTTCATATACTTTTGGCAACTTTTTATACTATTTTTGGGACTAACATATTGATCCAGTGCCCAATGCCAGTTCCTGTTTGTTGCATGTTTTTGTTTCGTAGAATATCCATATCAAACGGAGTCCAAACGGGATAAAAATTGATGGAGATTTTTTTTGGAATATATATGATTTTTGGGAAGAAAAATCCACGAGAGACGGTGCCCGAGGTGGCCACGAGGTAGGGGGCGCCTGCCCCCTGGGCGCGCCCCTAACCCACATGGGCCACCCGTAAGGCGGTTGATGCCCTTCTTTCTCCGCAAGAAAGCTAATTTCCGGATAGAGAACGTGTCAAAATTTCAGCCCAATTGGAGTTACAGATCTCCGGGAATATAAGAAACGGTGAAAGGGTAGAATCTGAGAACGCAGAAACAGAGAGAGACAGATCCAATCTCGGAGGGGCTCTCGCCCCTCCCGTGCCATGGAGGCCATGGACCAGAGGGGAAAACCTTCTCCCATCTAGGGAGGAGGTCAAGGAAGAAGAATAAGGAGGGGGCTCTCTCCCCCTCGCTTCCGGTGGCACCGGAGTGCCACCGGGGGCCATCATCATCACCGCGATCTACACCAACACCTGCGCCATCTTCACCAACACCTCCATCACCTTCCCCCCTCTATCTACAGAGGTCCACTCTCCCGCAACCCGCTGTACCCTCTACTTGAACATGGTGCTTTATGCTTCATATTATTATCCAATGATGTGTTGCCATCCCATGATGTCTGAGTAGATTTTCGTTGTCCCATCGGTGGTTGAAGAATTGCTATGATTGATTTAATTTGCTTGTGGTTATGTTGTTGTCCTTTGGTGCCCATCATATGATTGCACGCGTGGATCACACCCTAGGTTTAGCTGTATGTTGATAGGACTATGTATTGGAGGGCAAGAGTGACAGAAGCTTCAACCTAGCATAGAAATTGATGCATACGGGATTGAAGGGGGGCCGATATATCTTAATGCTATGGTTGGGTTTTACCTTAATGAACATTAGTAGTTGCGGATGCTTGCTGATAGTTCCAATCATAAGTGCATAGAATTCCAAGTCAGAGATGACATGCTAGCAGTGGCCTCTCCCACATAATACTTGATATCGGTCTAGTAAAGTAGTCAATTGCTTAGGGGCAATTTCGCAACTCCTACCACCACTTTTCCACACTCGCTATATTTACTTTATTGTTTCTTTATCTAAACAGCCCCTACTTTTTATTTACATAATCTTTATTATCTTGCAAACCTATCCAACAACACCTACAAAGTACTGCTAGTTTCATACTTGTTCTAGGTAAAGCGAACGTCAATCGTGCGTAGATTTGTATTGGTGGTCGATAGAACTTGACGGAATATTTGTTCTACCTTTAGCTCCTTGAGGGAGTCCTGGATTAGGGGGGTTTTTGGGTAGCCGGACTATACCTTCAGCCTGACTCCTGGACTATGAAGATACAAGATTGAAGACTTCGTCCCGTGTCCGGATGGGACTTTCCTTGGCGTGGAAGGCAAGCTTGGCGATGCAGATATTCAAGATCTCCTACCATTGTAACCGACTCTATGTAACCCTAACCCTATCCGGTGTTTATATAAACCGGAGGGTTGTAGTCCGTAGGCAATCAACCCCATATACAACAATCATACCATAGGCTAGCTTCTAGGGTTTAGCCTCCTTGATCTCGTGGTAGATCTACTCTTGTACTACCCATATCATCAATATTAATCAAGCAGGATGTAGGGTTTTACCTCCATCAAGAGGGCCCGAACCTGGGTAAAACATCGTGTTCCCTGCCTCCTGTTACCATCCGGCCTAGACGCACAGTTTGGGACCCACTACCCGAGATCCGCCGGTTTTGACACCGACATTGGTGCTTTCATTGAGAGTTCCTCTATGTCGTCGCCTTTAGGCCCGATGGCTCCTTTGATCATCAACAACGATGCGGTCCAGGGTGGGACTTTGCTCCCCGGACAGATCTTCGTCTTCGGCAGCTTCGCTCTGCGGGCCAATTCGCTCGGCCACCTGGAGCAGATCGAAAGCTACGTCCCTGGCCATCAAGTCAGGTTTCGAAGCTTAAACTACACGGCTGACATCTGCGGAGACTTGATCTTCGACGGGCTCGAGCCACGGCCAAGCGCGCCGCACTATCTCGAGGGGCATGATCTAGCTCTGCCCCCGGACAGTGTCCTGGAGGCCGCACACGCATCGGTTCCGACCCCGAACTCGGAGCCTATTGCGCCAATCGAGGATGAGCGGTTGGACGTCACCTTGGGGGCTGCGATCCCGAAAGTGATCGAGCCGAACGCTAGCCCCGCACTCTGCATGACCCGTGACTCCGAGGATCCGGACTCCTCCCCGGACTCCGAACCCCCCGCGCCCGTGCCAATCGAATCCGATTGGGCACTGATAATGGAGTTCACCGCCGCAGACATCTTTCAGCATTCGCCTTTTTGCGACATCCTGAATTCTCTTAAGTCTCTCTCTTTATTAGGAGAGCCCTGGCCGGACTATGGTCAGCGAGGGTGGGATACGGACGATGAGGAAATTCAAAGCCCACCCACCACCCACTTTGTAGCCACTGTCGACGATCTAACCGACATGCTTGACTTCAGCTCCGAAGACATCGACGGCATGGACGACGATGTAGGAGACGAACAGGAACCAGCACCTGTAGGGCGCTGGAAGGCCACCTCGTCATATGACATATATATGGTGGATACTCCAAAACATGGAGATGGCGATGGAACAGTGGCGGATGACGCCCCCAAGAAACAGCCAAAGCGCCAGCGTCAACGGCGCCGCTCTAAATCCCGCCAAAGCAAAAACGGTGATTCCGGCACGGGAGATAATACTACCCTGGATAGCGCCGAAGAACACCCACCTCAGCAAGATTCGGCACAGCAAGATGGAGAAGCCAGCCCTCATGAGAGAGCGGTAGACCGAGAGGTCGAGGATGATAACTATACGCCTCCCTCCGAAGACGAGGCAAGCCTCGATGACGACGAATTCGTCATACCATCAGACCCCGCCGAACAAGAGCGTTTTACACGCAGGCTTTTAGCCACGGCAAGCAGCCTCAAGAAAAAGCAGGAACAGCTTAGAGCTACCCAAGATTTGCTAGCTGACAGATGGACTGAAGTCCTTGCGGCCGAAGAGTATGAACTCGAACGCCCCTCCAAGAGTTACCCGAAGCGCAGGCCGCTACCCCGATCAGAGGAGGAAGCACCTACATCACCAGCGCATGACATGGCAGACCGGCCACCTCGCGGCCGCGACAGAGAGGCCTCTCGGCCCTCCACCCAAGCCATGCCCCGACGCCGCTCAACTAAGGCACGGGAAAATGCGCCCGACCTGCGAGACATACTGGAGGATAAGGCAAGACAAACAAGATCGATCTACGGATCGCGCAGGCGCCCTACGGCATGTGACAATGATCTTCACTCCGGATACAACAAATCCGGTCGGGCCGAACACAACAGACATAGCTCTTCCGAGCTGCGTCGTGATATAGCCCAGTACAGAGGCGCCGCACACCCGCTATGCTTCACGAATGAAGTAATGGATCATAAAATCCCAGAGGGTTTCAAACCCGTAAACATCGAATCATACGATGGCACAACAGATCCGGCGGTATGGATCGAGGATTATCTCCTTCACATCCACATGGCACGCAGTGATGATCTACATGCCATCAAATACCTCCCGCTCAAACTTAAAGGACCGGCCCGGCATTGGCTTAACAGCTTGCCAGAAGACTCAGTCGGTTCTTGGGGGGACCTGGAAGCCGCATTCCTTGACAACTTCCAGGGCACTTACGTGCGACCGCCGGATGCCGACGACTTAAGCCACATAATTCAGCAGCCAGAGGAATCGGCCAGACAATTCTGGACACGGTTCCTAACAAAGAAAAACCAGATAGTCGACTGTCCGGACACAGAGGCCCTAGCAGCCTTCAAGCATAACATCCGCGACGAGTGGCTTGCCCGGCACCTGGGACAGGAAAAGCCGAAATCCATGGCAGCCCTCACGACACTCATGACCCGCTTTTGTGCGGGAGAAGACAGCTGGCTAGCTCGCAGTAACAACTTATCAAAGAACCCTGGTAATTCGGATACCAAGGACAAAAGTGGCAGGACACGTCGGAATAAGCAAAAACGCCGCGTTAACAGCGACAGCAATGAAGACACGGCAGTCAATGCCGGATTCAAAGGCTATAAATCCGGTCGGCGGAAAAAGCCATTCAAAAAGAATACTCAGGGCCCATCCAGTTTGGACCGAATACTCGATCGCTTGTGCCAGATACATGGCACCCCCGAAAGGCCGGCCAATCACACTAACAGGGATTGTTGGGTGTTCAAGCAGGCAGGCAAGTTAAGGGCCGAAAACAGAGACAAGGGGCTGCACAGCGATGATGAGGAGCCCAAGCCGCCGAACAACAATGGACAAAAGGGCTTTCCCCCACAAGTGCAGACGGTGAACATGATATACACAACCCACATTCCCAAGCGGGAGCGGAAGCGTGCGCTATGGGACGTATACGCGATGGAGCCAGTCGCCCCAAAGTTCAACCCATGGTCTTCCTGCCCGATCACTTTTGATCAAAGGGACCATCCCACTAGCATCCATCATGGCGGCTTTGCCGCATTGGTTCTCGACCCAATCATCGAAGGATTTCATCTCACAAGAGTCCTCATGGACGGTGGCAGTAGCCTGAACCTGCTTTATCAGGATACAGTGCGGAAAATGGGCATAGATCCCTCAAGGATTAAGCCCACAAGAACGACCTTTAAAGGCGTTATACCAGGTGTAGAAGCCAACTGTATAGGCTCAGTAACACTTGACGTGGTCTTCGGATCCCCGGACAATTTCCGAAGCGAAGAGTTAATCTTCGATATAGTCCCGTTTCGCAGTGGCTATCACGCCCTGCTTGGACGAACTGCATTCGCAAAGTTCAATGCGGTGCCGCACTACGCATATCTCAAGCTCAAGATGCCAGGCCCTCAAGGAGTAATTACGGTCAACGGAAACACCGAACGCTCCCTCCGTACGGAGGAGCATACGGCGGCTCTCGCAGCGGAGGTACAAAGTAGCCTTCTCAGGCAATTCTCCAGTCTGGCCATTAAAAAGCCAGACACTGCCAAGCACGCCCGGAGTAACCCACAGCAGGACCACCTGGCACACTCTGAGCAAGCGTAGCAATGCGGCCCCAACCCCAGCTTTCGCAACATAGCGAAACTAGTACCTCGCGTACATAACTACGCCCTTGAAATACCATGGGCATAGGGGAAGGGGCACAATAATGGCACGCCCAAAATACGGCTTAAAACGTACTAGGGGCTGCCGGATTCTTTTTTTAAATTTTTTCTTACTTTCAGGACTCCATACTTCGGATGACCTGTTCGGCAATTCGACTGCCGCACAAACGATGCAAGATCCAGGGAGGCAGACAAGCCACGCCACATTATGGAACTCCCAGGTGGTCTCTGTTACGAGCGGTATACCTGTTTTAAATACAATTCCACGGCCTGCACCTGGTCAGGACATACTGAATAGTCCAATATCTTTTGCTTATCGCACTATTCGTATCGTTTGGCTTTGATAAATAGCCTCTCTATAAACAATGCTTAGCTTCTTGTCTATTTTTTGCATTATCTTCTTTTCACATTTATGTTTATTAAATGACATGATTGCACCCGTACACCATGGTACGGCAAACACGCCAGGGGCTTCAGTACCCCTCATAATGGTGTGAGAAGTCCATACACTTTCACAGGTGCGGCACCCCGAACTTATAGCACTATATGCAT
This sequence comes from Triticum urartu, assembly GCF_003073215.2. Lineage (NCBI taxonomy): Eukaryota > Viridiplantae > Streptophyta > Magnoliopsida > Poales > Poaceae > Triticum > Triticum urartu. Next base: position 183,976,783 of record NC_053028.1, on the reverse strand, counting down.
CGGCTCCGAATCATGATTTGGGTCAATAGTTGGGTTTGCCCGGCTCCTATGTTTTGGTGCCTTACGTTCCGCTCTATCGGCTAAGGTAGCACTAGGAGAACCACTACGATTGTGCCCTGGTTCAGCTGGGTTAAGCACCTCAGTGGAGAAAGCTAAAACTGACTGTCATGATGTGGCGAGAGACCGGTCGCTGTTCGAGAGGTTTTTCGAGTCCCTAAAGGCTTATGCCGCTTTGAGCGAGGAGCTGGCTTTGTCCGGTCAAGGCGTGGATAGCGCCCCGAACTCGGTCTTCCGAACTAGGGGCTTCGCCGAAATTTAAAATTATAGAGTTCTATGGCTAAGTGAGAGTGTTCAAGCATTATAGTCCGATTGCCTGGTTCGTTGTGCTGAGCGCCTCCCTCGAAGGACCCAACTATGGGAAAAGAGCGCTCAGGTTTATCCCGAACACCCCAGCACTAGTGGCACGGGGGCAGAAGCCGACGACTGGCCATCTCTCAATTTTTGATAAACGGCCGCACAGAAAGTAATATTTTAAATTCAATAAGCATTGCTTAGCGCATATGAACAAGTTTTCAGCGCACAGGATAAACACGAGCGAGTTCATTCAAATATCACATCCTAGGTACATTCATCCGCCACAAGGCAGGCACCTGCAAGAACATCCTTGTAGTAGTTCTCGGGCTTGCGATGCTCCTTCCCCGGCGGCGGCCCGTCCTTCACAAGCTTCTCACCGTCCAGCTTACCCCAGTGCACCTTTGCACGGGCAAGGGCCCGACGGGCACCTTCGATGCAGATGGAGCGCTTGATGACCTCAAGCCTTGGATAGGCCTCCACCAGCCGCCGCACCAGCCTGAAATAGCTCCCAGGCAGGGCCTCTCCGGACCACAGCCGAACTATGAAGCCCTTCATGGCCTGCTCGGCTGCCTTGTGGAGCTCGACCAGCTGTTTCAGCTGGTCGCTCGAGGGCACAGGGTGTCCGGCCTCAGAATACTGAGACCATAACACCTTCTCCATCGAGCTCGGTAGAATGCGGCGGCGGCGGATATGCTGCGGGGAAGATCTGCGAATGCCCCTGGAGAGCTCCGGATTCGGGTAAGTAACAGGTAGTTCACTTTTATATTTCTGCTTTGCATAAAGAATGCCTTACCCGCTGCTATCTTCCTCATCTCCTCCAACTCCTGGAGGGCCTTTTGGGCTTCGGCCTTGGCAGACTTGGCAGCCTCTAGGGCCGTTGCAAGCTCGGATGCTTGCACCTTCGACTCCAGCTCCAAACTCTCATGTTTTTTCATGAGAGCCTGAAGCTCTTGCTGCACCTCGCCGACCTGAGCCCCAAGTCTGTCTCGCTCGGTGTGCTCCGTGGCCGTTTTCTTTTCGGCCTCAGACAGTGCCTGCTTAAGGGTCGCCACCTCAGTCGTGGCCCCTACAATAAGCAGTACAATCCTGTTACTCTTTTTGCAATCAAGCCTTTTTATAGGCATTTTTTCTGTAAGGTATTTCTTACCTTCTTCCTCCTCGAGCCGCCGCTTGGCAAGGCCGAGCTCTTGCTCGGTCCGCTCGAGGTCCTACTTCAGGACACCCACCTCCACAGTCAGTGCGGCGGTGGATAGCAGTGAAGCCTGCATATGCATATTGACTCTTTTTTGTTAGACTCCTGCGATATTTAATAGATCCTCTATTCGGCTTTTGTTTTCGAACGCCAAACAGAGCATCAGGGGCTACTGTCTATGCGGTAATATTTTTACATATTTTTACTTACCTCGAAGCCTGTTAGAAGGCTAGCGCAAGCTTCAGTCAGTCTGCTCTTGGCGGACTGAACCTTCTAGATCACCGTACTCATAATAGTACGGTGCCCCTCGTCGATGGAGGCATCGTCAAACACCTCCAGCAGATTGTCCGGCACCTCCGGTTGGACGGAGGCCGCCGGCTCAGAAGGCTTGCTCCTCTTGGAAGGAGTTCGCCTACCGCGGTCCGGAACTGTGGAAGATTCCGGCACGGTGTCCGGCACAAAGCCGGACTGAGAGCCCTGGGGAGCCTTATCCCCTTCACCCCTAGAGTCCGGGAGGTTGCCTTGCGGCTCCTCCGGGACCACCTCCTCCTGCCCCAGAGCTTGTCGCGACGCCACTTCGGCGTCGTCTGTAGTGCGGGGGGAGACAGCGGGCGAAACTGAGTTCATGTCCGATGAGTCCAGGGAGCCGCCCGATGATTCGTCGAATTCGGCCCGGGGCGGACTGCATAATTACATTCGACATTAGGGAAAGATGTGCAACAAAGGAACATCATGAGTTATTCTGATATCCGAACTTACAATTTCGCCAGACGCTTGGCCCTGTTTGTCCACTCCTCTTTGCCCTCTTCTGCGTTGGGGGCGTAGTCCAGCGGAGGGGTCTTCCTTTTCCTAGACCCCTCGACCTCCCCCGTTGGGGCGGCCTTCCTCTTCTCTCCTCCCTCCGCTGGGGGGGAGAGTTTTCTTCTTCCTCCTCCTCGTTTTCGCGGGAGGAGGGCGTCTCGGACTTGTCAGATGACGAGTCCGACACCACCATGTTGTGGGCACTCTTTCGAGTCCCCGTGGTCTTCTTCTTCTTGGCCTTCTTCTCCGGCACCACATAAGGCGCCGGAACCAGCAGCTTCGCTAGTAGAGCTGGGGCTGGGTCTTCATGCAGCGGAGCCGGACAGTTAATCGGTCCGGATATCGCCCGCCAAGCCTGTCAAAGGTAAGGGAGTTTAGATCCCGCATAGAGTCAAACTATGAAAAAAGCTTAACATCCTGTAAAAGGTGTAGATGGCATACCTCGCTAGCGTGACACTGCGATCTGTATCCGCGGTCCTCGAAAGCGGATGCGGGAGCCTCGGCGCCCTTGAATAGCATCTTCCAGGCGTCTTCATACGTCATGTCGAAGAGCCTGCTGAGGGTTTGATGCTACGCCGGGTCGAACTCCCACAGATTAAAATCCCGTTGTTGGCACGGGAGGATCCGGCGGACGAGCATAACTTGGATTACATAAACAAGCCGGACTGGCTTGTTCACTAGGGACTGGATGCATGTTTGCAATCCGGTCACCTCTTTTTCGTCACCCCACGACAGGCCCGTCTCTTTCCAGGACATAAGCCGCGTGGGGGGTCCGGATCGGAACTCGGGGGCTGCGGTCCATTTCGGATCACGCGGCTCGGTGATATAAAACCACCCGGATTGCCATCCCTTTAGGGTCTCCACGAAAGAGCCCTCGAACCATAGGATGTTGGCCATCTTGCCCGCCATGGCGCCTCCGCACTCCGCCTGGCTGCCGTGCACCACCTTGGGCTTGACGTTGAAGGTCTTGAGCCAGAGGCCGAAATGAGGGCGGACGCGGAGAAAAGCCTCGCACAAGACGATAAACGCTGAGATGTTGAGGATGAAGTTCAGAGCCAGATCATGGAAATCCAGGCCGTAGTAGAACATGAGCCCCCGGACAAATGGGTGGAGTGGAAAACCCAGTCCGTGGAGGAAGTGGGGGAGAAATACTACCCTCTCATGGGGCCTTGGGGTGGGGAGAAGCTGCCCCTCTTCGGGAAGCCGGTGCGTGATGTCCTTGGACAGGTATCCGGCCTTCCTTAGCTTCTTGACTTTGCCCTCCGTGGCGGAGGAGACCATCCACTTGCCTCCCGCTCCGGACATTGCTGGAGAAGGTTGAGGTGGGAAGTGCGGGCTTGGGCGCTGGAGCTCGGGTGCGCAGGAGATGGATAGGCAAAGGAGGAAGAAGGCATAGGTAAAAAGGTGGATCCTTGTCCCCTTATATGGGCGGATGCGATTGTGCGTCCCCACCTGCCTAGTAAAACTCGCTTGCCTCCCAAGCGCCATGATAAGTGGCACGGTTGGGTTACCCACGTCCGTATTGATGAGAATCCCGTAAAAGGGCGGTACACGATCTCTGCTTTGACAAGACGTGCCAAGGAAACCGCCTCGCAAAACACGCTGAGGTGGAAAAGTGAAAACGATTCGAGTGAAGGACTTGGCTGTAGTGTGATGACGCACTGCGGAATACGTCAGCAGATTTGATTTGTGTTAATATTATTCTCTCTATGGCAATATGTGGAAGCTTATTTTGTAGAGCCGGACACTACTCTTGGTGTTTACAATCTTCTATGAAGGACTTGGAGGAGGAACCCGCCTTGCAATGCCGAAGACAATTTGCGCGCCGGACTCGTCGTCATTGAAGCCTGGTTCAGGGGCTACTGAGGGAGTCCTGGATTAGGGGGTGTTCGGGTAACCAGACTATACCTTCAGCCGGACTCCTGGACTATGAAGATACAAGATTGAAGACTTCATCCCGTGTCCGGATGGTACTTTCCTTGGCGTGGAAGGCAAGCTTGGCGATGCGGATATTCAAGATCTCCTACCATTGTAACCGACTCTATGTAACCCTAACCCTATCCGGTGTCTATATAAACCGGAGGGTTGTAGTCCGTAGGCAATCAACCCCATATACAACAATCATACCATAGGCTAGCTTCTAGGGTTTAGCCTCCTTGATCTCGTGGTAGATCTACTCTTGTACTACCCATATCATCAATATTAATCAAGCAGGATGTAGGGTTTTACCTCCATCAAGAGGGCCCGAACCTGGGTAAAACATCGTGTTCCCTTTCTCCTGTTACCATCCGGCCTAGACGCACAGTTCGGGACCCACTACCCGAGATCCGCCGGTTTTGACACCGACACTCCTCGTTGGGTTCGACACTCTTACTTATCGAAAACTATTGCGATCCCCTATACTTGTGGGTTATCAAGACCTTTTTCTGGCGCCGTTGCCGGGGAGCAATAGCGTGGGGTGAATATTCTCGTGTGTGCTTGTTTGCTTTATCACTAAGTAATTTTTATTTGCTGTTCTTAGTTTTTTTTCTATCTTTAGTTATGGGTAGGAAACGCAAAATACCAAAAAAATTAGTTGTACCTACTAAACCAATGGTTAAATAACCACTCAAAATCTATCACACTGCTGAAGCTTATTACTTGGATCATCTTCGATCCCTACGTGCTCGTGTTGAAACCCCAACTAGCTTAGTTGAGGGCAAATCTTTAGATGAGCATGCTTATTATGTGCGACACCGAATATCTGAAAAAGAGAAAACTTTATTGGATCAAATTCATCGTTTGCAATGATATGCTTGGAATTTATGTGAAATATATGATTATACTTGTTGTTCTGAAGACCCTAAGAAACAACTTCCCTACCAATGTTTCTTTAGTGATAATGGAATCGTATCCTCTTATGCTAAGGGTGTTTATATGTAACACCCCGAGACCGATGTGCCAGGTGCCTTCCAGGGTTTCCAGGTTTCGTTGTGTGTTTTGTTTCGTCTATTGCATTCATCTTTGCATCGTGTGCATTGCATCATGTCATCATGCCATCATGTCATTTCTTTTTTTGAACTCAACTAAATAAATTGCATAGATCGTTGATCTATTTAAGCCGAGGGAATTCACATGGTGATTCTCTTTATAACATATCCTCCCGATATTAGGGAGACAACTTGTAAGACATGCATCAGGAGAATTCAATTGACCATGAGGATCGGTTACAGATATCAACATAAATAGAGTGGGCATCAACCCAACTCAATCATGTCAAGTCCTCTGACTTGACCCAAGTAGTTCTTCCCACTTATCCAAACACACACACTGGTTTGTAAACATGTGGACGTAGCCCAAGAGCGGTTACCCAACTGTCCCATATTAAATATTCCTTTATTTTGGAATTCACCTCAACACACTTGCAAAATAATTCCCCATGCCTTTGTCCCATGCATCATCTCCTTCTCCTTTCCTTCTAGTTCTTTCTTCTGCAAGTGCCACTTTCCCCTTCTCAATTAATGTTCATTATTTTCCTATAAATTCTCGACCATGCCTTCAACCTCTCTGTCAAATTTCATCTCGTTTGAAATTGTTTTGGTTAGGGTTAAAAATGGTTCAAGTTTGAATTTAATTCAAACTTGAATTATTTTTACTTCCGTTAAAAATCTCCAAACCAATTTTGTTAAATAGGGCATGAATTCATGGTCATGAGGATATTTTTATATTTCTCATACACCTCTCATTTTCCCCTGTGCTTTTCTCTTTATTTTCTCCTTGTAGAAAATTAGAGAAAAGATAGCCATAACTTTAGGCCAGCCGCAGCCCACTTGGGCCTCCCTCCAAACCGGCCCACCTAGGCCATCCTCTCCCACAAGCTGAGCTGCCAGGCCTCTCACCACCCCCTCTCTTCTGGGCCGGCCTCTAAGGCCCAGCCGCGTCGCGCGGTAACCCTAGCCCGCACCTGGCTCTCGTCCTAGCGCCGCCACCAGAGAGCCTCGTTCGAACCTCCTCATCTCTTCGATCCCCACAGCACCGCGCCCAAGACCTCTCTCTCCCTCAAGCCAGGATCCCCTCGCCCGTCCTCCTCCAGTTCCCGTCGCCCTCCCCGTCCTCAGATCCTCCTCCACCTCGCCTTGGCGCGCGAGCCCCGCGCCCCGCTTCCTCCTTCCACCAGCGCCTCTGGTGATGGCCGCCGCCGCTGAGCCCCCAACCTCTGGCAGCCCCTGCTGCGAGTCTGGCGCCTTGCTTCTTCCTCGTCAACGGCGAGCCACGCCGCTGCTCCGGCCATGTTCTTCGTCAGATCCGGCGACCTTCGCCTTGGACCCGCCGTCTCCGTCCCATTCTGGGCCTGTTTCGCGCAGTCCCTCCTCTGCCTTGGCCTCGCCAAGCCCCGGCTCGCCGGAGCGCCGCCAGGCGCCTGCGTCCTCGCCAAGTCCGTCGCCGCCTCTTGCCTCGTCCCGTCCCTCAGGCACGTCGTCGCCTCCTTCCTTCCTCTCCTGCAGCGCGTCCCCGGCCACCTAGGCCGAAGCCCCCGCTGCTGCGCCTGAGACAGGAGGTCCTGCATGGAGGCCGCCCCTTGCCTCGTCCTCTGCCATGGTTGTAGAAGCATGCCGTGAGTTGCCGCCGTGCTGCTCCGCCGTCCGTCCGCCGTCGATGACCACCACCTTGCCACCGCCTGAGGCCAGTGAAGCCGCGAGCCAGCACCAAGACCTGCCTCGCCCGTTGGCTGATTCAACCCTCTGCGTGAGCCCCGCGTCGCCTCTGCCAGCCCCGTGTTGCTGCTTGCGTCTGCCAAGTTCGATTATGTTTTGCTGCCCCGATCAAGGACGCCAAGTACCAGGATGACGACGACCCGTCAAGTTCATCTATGTGTGTGTGTCACTACGCCGGAGTCCTCGGATCCGTCAAGTTCCATTATGTGATGTACAACTACCGTTGACCTTGAAGACCTTGGATTCACCAAGTTCCTACGACGACAAGTGTGACCCTTCGGATGCGCCAAGTTCGTCTACACAAAAATGCCAAGTACCACTCATGTCGGCAAAACCCGCAAGTCAGACCCCGAACGATCAACGTCTCGAGGACCGATAGTGCCACTACTTCTACTACCGTCGCAAGAATGGGACCGGAGAGTTCGAAGACCCCAAGTACCTCCACGATGACCCGAAAATCTACAGAAAAACGTGTACCTTTACCGTTGCCATGTACCCCTACTTCCACTACGAACATCCTGAGAACGTCTACTTCCCCTACACCGCATCGAACTTGGTCCGTTCCGACAACACATTCTTCGAAGGTATAACCCCGAGACGACGCCCGTGAACAAATGTTGCGTGTTGTATGAAATGCTCGCGTTTGCACCGTGCCCGACGTGTTTCTTGCATGCTACCTGTTGCCATACCGTCGTCTCGTGGGACACCCGGTAACCGGGATCACCCCACCATCTCTAGTTATTCTGCTCCCGCCACACCACCTTTTGCACCGGTATCTCCGTGAGCTACCGGAACCGATATGTTACCGTGGCATCATTTTCGGATTCGTTGCCGTGGCACCCCTTTCGTTTCCGCCATGGTGACAAATGCTTCATAATAATGCTCTTGTCAACTTTTAATAATAATTGCATAAAACTTGCTCATGCCATCCGCATCATGATAACAACTTCAAGATTGGTTAAAATTGTTGTTGCATTAAATTGCTAATGCATATGGGGATTTACCAGATCGGTTGTTTGTTACATCCGGCCCCATTTAAATTGTTTAGATGGTGTAGTTTTGTTATGTTTCACCTCTTGACATGCTTAACAACATTTACTATCGTTGAGTACATAACCGAGATCGAACTAAATAACTTGAATGTGGTGTTTTGTCAATATGCAACGGAGTTGCATGTTGAGCTCCACTTAATTTGTAGGATTGTTTGTGCACTTTGCCATGCCATGCTTCATTAAACCGGACATGCATCATACTTGTTTGTGCATCATGCCATGCTTATGTGATGGTTGTTTACTATGTTGTTTGCTTCTTTTCGGTGTTGCTTCTTTGGGTTAGTTCCGATAACGTCGTGTTTGTGAGGATCCGTTCGACTATGTCCGTTTGTCTTCTTCATGGACTCGTTCTTCTTCCTTGCGGGATTTCAGGCAAGATGATCATACCCTCGAAATCACTTCTATCTTTGCTTGCTAGTTGCTCGCTCTTTTGCTATGCCTATGCTGCGATACCTACCACTTGCTTATCATGCCTCCCATATTGTTGAGCCAAGCCTCTAGCCCACCTTGTCCTAGCAAACCATTGTTTGGCTATGTTACCACTTTGCTCAGCCCCTCTTATAGCGTTGTTAGTTGCAGGTGAAGATTGAAGTTTGTTCCTTGTTGGAACATGGAGATGTTGTTCCTTGTTTGGAACATGTTTACTTGTTGGGATATCACAATATATCTTATTTAATTAATGCATCTATATACTTGTTAAAGGGTGGAAGGCTCGGCCTTATGACTGGTGTTTTGTTCCACTTTTGTCGCCCTAGTTTCCGTCATATCTGTGTTATGTTCCCGGATTTTGCGTTCCTTACGCGGTTGGGTTATAATGGGAACCCCTTGACAGTTCGCCTTGAATGAAACTCCTCCAGCAATGCCCAGCCTTGGTTTTACCATTTGCCACCTAGCCTTTTCTTTCCCTTGGGTTCTGCAGACTCAAGGGTCATCATTATTTTAACCCCCCCCCCCCGGGCCAGTGCTCCTCTGAGTGTTGGTCCAATCTGTCAGCCGCCGGTGGCCACCAGGTGCAACTCTCGGCTGGCCTACCGGAAGTTTGGACACTCAAGGGTCATCTTTATTTAAACCCCCGGGCCAGTTCTCCTCTGAGTGTTGGTCCAACTTGTCAGCCGCCGGTGGCCACCAGGGGCAACTCTGGGCTGGCCTACCAGATGTTTGGACGATCCGGTGTGCCCTGAGAACGAGATATGTGCAGCTCCTATCGGGATTTGTCGACACATTCGGGCGGTGTTGCTGGTTTAGTTTTACCCTGTCAAAATGTCTTGTAACCGGGATTCCGAGTCTGATCGGGTCTTCCCGCTAGAAGGAATATCCTTCGTTGACCGTGAGAGCTTGTGATGGGCTAAGTTGGGACACCCCTGCAGGGATTTGAACTTTCGAAAGTCGTGCCCACGGTTATGGGCAGATGGGAATTTGTTAATGTCCGGTTGTAGAAAACCTGAAGTTGACCTTAATTAAAATGCATCAACCGCGTGTGTAACCGTGATGGTCTCTTTCCGGCGGAGTCCGGGAAGTGAACACGGTGTTGGAGTTATGCTTGACGTAGGTTGTTCTAGGATCACTTCTTGATCATAGTTGTTATCGACCGTGCTTTTTGCTTTCTCTTCTCGCTCTCTTTTGCGTATGTTAGCCACCATATATGCTAGTCGCTTGGCTGCAGCTCCACCTCATACCTTTACCTTACCCATAAGCTTAAATAGTCTTGATCGTGAGGGTGCGAGATTGTTGAGTCCCCGTGGCTCACAGATACTTTCCAAAACCAGCTTGCAGGTGCCGATGAGACCGTGCAGATGACGCAACCAAGCTCAAGGAGGAGCTCAATGAAGATCTTGTCTTTGTGTTGTTTCGTTCTAGTTGAATCAGTAGTGGAGCCCAGTTGGGTCGATCGGGGACCGTGTCGCATTTGGGGGTTCTTCTTTTATTTTGGTTCCGTTAGACGGACCTTGATTGTATTTGGTTGTTGTCAATGCTTTATTCATGTATTGTGTGAAGTGGCGATTGTAAGCAACTATATATCTTTTTCCCTTATGTATTACATTGGAGTTGTGTGAAGATTACCTCACTTGCGACATTGCTTTCAATGCGGTTATGCCTCTAAGTCGTGCTTCGACACATGGGAGATATAGCCGCATCGAGGGCGTTACAAGTTGGTATCAGAGCCTTCCCCGACCTTAGGACCCCACTGCTTGATCGTTAGGGCACGAGTTGAGTCTAAAAAAAGTTTTGAGTCATTTAGGAATTATATATCAGAGAGTTTAGGAATTCTTTTTACTCCCCAGTCCTCATCGCTCTGGTAAGGCATCCTGACATAGAGTTTTGACTCTTCTCTTCTCAAATTTCACTAATTTTTTTAGGATCACGCGGGTATCTTGGAATCGTTCCGATCGATTTTGTGAGGACATTGTTCTTGGTGCCTCCTGTCATTTAGGGGTTGTGGCAGTGTCCCGGGGAGTTGAGCTCGAGGTGTTGTCGTCACAATTTTATCGTTGCAGTTCTGGAATACCTGAGTTTAGTTTCGCCGACATCGAAAATCTCTTTTATGCAGTTGTTGGTGAGATAACCTCGACGCCACCCAGTACTGGGGCGGGAGTTCGGGAGTATTGCCATAACTCGTATAACGGATGCTTCTCGAAGGTTGAGGTAGATGATTTCCGAAGGTTTCTTGGTTATGTGTTGAAGGATGGATACATCTGGATGTAGGATTTGCTAGTTTGGGTGAGATATTATGCTTCCCCTGTATCCCCAACACCTGATTGCATAATCGGAAAATTTTGGGAGTTCATAAGTGGGAATTCAAGTAGCTCTTAGGTTATCTTTCCGACGGATGTATGATATGAAATTGGGGTTCGACGTCTAGTGGTCCGCCTATTCACGGTTGGTTTTACAGTGGTCTCATTGTGTCTTAAAGAGTCCTTGGCTATGCCGACTCGGGGATGCTTCGTATGTCATGTGCACTGCCTTGTACATGATGGTGTTGTATGATCGAGCCCGTGTAGGCCCCACCACGAAAACTTCGGACGAAATCTCTATCATATGTTTGTTCCGGCTTATTCTGCAAGCCAATCCTTGTTTTGTTTTGGGTTGTGGTATTCGAGTTGCTTCGAAGTCAAGTGTTGATTCCATACTTTTCCTAAGCGGTGTTCTCATATTTCTATGTGAATACTAATCCTTCTCGATCATCGAGTTTGTCATGTCAATCCTTTTCAACCAGCGTGTTTTCTCTTCAAGTGTATCCGTCCATTTTCAACATCCGCAAGATCTAGTATCAGTCCTTCTCAACGGTGTTTGTTTCATCCGTCTCCAAGTTGCCTTTGTTTTTCCTGCCCACCCACCCTTTTTCTTAAAGGAACCAGATTTCTTTATCAAGTATCCATGTTATCGATGGGAGTCGCTCCATTCTTTTCTTTCAATGTTCGCATCCGGTGATTCTCATGAAGATTCTAACGGGCCTCAAGTTCATCATCCTTCATTTTTTTGTCTCAAGTGGAACCAATTTAAGCTTTCGGTGTTGATCATATTCTTTTCCGTATTTCAATGCTTTCTCATGCCGGTGCAATTCTTAATCATTCACCTCTCGCTATTCAATTGTTCTGGAGTGCTGAAGATATCTCGAGATTCGTGTTTCCATTTTTAATCCGTTCAAGCTATTTTGAGGATGTTATCTCATTCAAACCTTTTAATTCAACCGGTGCTATCTCTCTTTTTAATCATTCAATGGTGTTTCTTTTGAGTGGGCCCTAACCCACAGGTCTTTTCCCAGGATCTTACCTGACTCTTCTTATTTTCCTGGAGCTATCCTCAAATTTCTTTTCGAAGTTTGACGTAAGAATGATATATCATCAGTCAAATGTCTTCTCCAAGATCTGTCAAAATCTTTTCATCATTGGCTCAACTTTTCCATTCTTCATTCCGGAGTGCCTCAATAATTATTGGTGGTGTTTCTCATCGTAATTCTCATATTTCGATGACCGAAGAAGAGTTTTCCTCAAAATCTTAACCATTCTCTCAGAGATGCGTAGTTCAAGCTTGTCGCCATCCTCTCATAATTGTTTTCGATTGTGAGAATTCTTTTCACCCTTCCGGAGCAATTCAGGAGTCTTTTCAGTTTGATTATCCGGAGCCCATCATCTCAAAGTTATTCGTCCTCAGCCTTCAGCTATCATTCTCCAAACCTTACCGGTGCATCATTCAATATTCTCTAATCAGTTCGTGATCCCTTCGTTCACTTGTATCTAAATTCTCTAAAGTATCCTCGTTCATTTCATAATTCTTCCCGGTGTTCCTCTATCTTTCCTTTGGTCATTTTAATTCTAACGGTGGTTTGTTCAAGAGTTCTCTTATTTATCAATTTATTCGATGTTCCAATCCTACCGGCAGTTCATCGAAGACATTCTCAAGTTTATGTTATATCTCTCTTAATATTTTCTACGAGAATAAGTAATATGTCAAATCCATTGATTGTCATCAATTTAATTGGTGAAGGATACACATAATGTAATTCTTATTCTTGTTTCATCCAAGTGATTAATTCCTTCCTTCGGAGTTTGCTCATGACAAATAAATTCTTGATTTCTTTTATTCATCTTTCTTTTCGGAGTTCCAAGTTTCCACTTTAGCTCGTCGCAAAGCTTCATCTAAATCATTGCAAGGTTTCACCTTGTGTTTTCAACTTCCCTTTCTTCTCGTTATCCTTTTGTTACCGGAGTTCTTCATGGATGTTCTACATGATGATTCATCAAGGATTTAATTCCTTCTCAAAGTTTTCATCGAGATTCATTTCTAGGGAGCTCAAGCATTCTTCTTCTTGCAATCCGGAGTGCAATTCCTTTCTTCCATATCATTGAAGGTGGTATTATGTTATTCTTGATAATTTTCCCTTCGTGTTTCATAATTCACAAGTTATCAAGAATGAGGCAGTTTAAATCCATTAATCTCTTTGTTGGAGTTGTCTTGTGTCATATTTTCACCTAAATCCTTCCCGAAGGATTGTTGCTATCTATGGTGCTTATAATGACCCAAGTTCTTAATTTATCCTCCCGGTGAAAGGAGTTTCTCGTCTCCTTGTCCATATCAATCCAATCTTTTGTTTCCGTTAGTGGCAGAATTTCACCTCAGTTTTGAGATGTTTTCCTTAAGCCCACATCAAGCTTACTCTTTTTGTTGTTGGTTTTCCAACAACTCCATTCGACTCTTCTCCTAAAGATGCTTTTCAAGCTCATTTGTGGTAGAAGATGTTGTTTTCTCCTTCGTTCTTTTGATTCCATTATTACTTTTGTTCCAGAGGCATTGTGATGTTGCTCTATTCAACCCATCATTTTGTTTGTCAAGCTCATATTCTTTACCTTCCATTTCCAACCGGAGTGTTGTCGTAATTGACCTTTATTGTTCCTTGTTCCTCTTTTCTAACGGAGTGTTTTCAACTTTGTTCATCTTTGTTGTATTCTTTCTTTCAATTTGTTCAACCTCGCAAGGGTTCTCTGGTTTCACTCGTTTGTCAAAGAAGCAACTTAGTTTTACCTCTCCACTTCCTTTTCCGCTTCTCTCCGGTGCCATCTCAGAACTTGGGACGAGATCCTCTCGTAGTGGTGGAGTGTTGTAACACCCCGAGACTGATGTGCTAGGTGCCTTCCAGGGTTTCCGGGTTTCGTTGTGTGTTTTGTTTCGTCTGTTGCATTCATCTTTGCATCGTGTGCATTGCATCATGTCATCATGTCATCATGTCATATCTTTTTCTGAACTCAAATAAATAAATTGCATAGATCGTTGATCTATTTAAGCCGAGGGAATTCACATGGTGATTCTCTTTATAACATATCCTCCCGATATTAGGGAGCTATATTAAATATTCCTTTATTTTGGAATTCACCTCAACACACTTGCAAAATAATTCCCCATGCCTTTGTCCCATGCATCATCTCCTTCTCCTTTCCTTCTAGTTCTTTCTTCTGCAAGTGCCACTTTCCCCTTCTCAATTAATGTTCATTATTTTCCTATAAATTCTCGACCATGCCTTCAACCTCTCTGTCAAATTTCATCTCGTTTGAAATTGTTTTGGTTAGGGTTAAAAATGGTTCAAGTTTGAATTTAATTCAAACTTGAATTATTTTTACTTCCTTTAAAAATCTCCAAACCAATTTTGTTAAATAGGGCATGAATTCAGGGTCATGAGGATATTTTTATATTTCTCATACACCTCTCCTTTTCCCCTGTGCTTTTCTCTTTATTTTCTCCTTGTAGAAAATTAGAGAAGCCGCAGCCCACTTGGGCCTCCCTCCAAACCGGCCCACCTAGGCCATCCTCTCCCACAAGCTGAGCTGCCAGGCCTCTCACCACCCCCTCTCTTCTGGGCCGGCCTCTAAGGCCCAGCTGCGTCGCGCGGTAACCCTAGCCCGCACCTGGCTCTCCTCCTAGCGCCGCCACCAGAGAGCCTCGTTCGAACCTCCTCATCTCCTCGATCCCCACAGCACCGTGCCCGAAACCTCTCTCTCCCTCAAGCCAGGATCCCCTCGCTCGTCCTCCTCCACTTCCCGTCGCCCTCCCCGTCCTCAGCTCCTCCTCCACCTCGCCTTGGCGTGCGAGCCCCACGCCCCGCCTCCTCCTTCCACCAGCGCCTCCGGTGATGGCCGCCGCCACTGAGCCCCCAACCTCTGGCATCCCCTGCTGCGAGTCCGGCGCCTTGCTTCTTCCTCGTCAACGGTGAGCCACGCTGCTGCTCCGGCCATGTTCTTCGTCAGATCCGGCGACCTTCGCCTTGGACCCGCCGTCTCCGACCCATTCTGGGCCTGTTTCGCGCAGTCCCTCCTCTGCCTTGGCCTCGCCAAGCCCCGGCTCGGAAGCGCGCCAGGCGCCTGCGTCCCTCGCCAAGTCCGTCGCCGCCTCTTGCCTCGTCCCGTCCCTCAGCACGTCGTCGCCTCCTCCTTCCTCTCCTGCAGCGCGTCCCCGGCCACCTAGGCCGAAGCCCCCGCTGTTGCGCCTGAGACAGGAGGTCCCATGGAGGGCTTGCCTCGTCCTCCATGGCGAGGGCCGTGAGTTGCCGTGCTGCCCGTCCGCCCGATGACCACCACCTTGCCACCGCCTGAGGCAGAAGCCGCGAGCCAGCGCCAAGACCCGCTCGCCCGTTGGCTGATTCAACCCTCTGCGTGGCCCCGCATCGCCTCTGCCAGCCCCGTGTTGCTGCTTGCGTCTGCCAAGTTCGATTATGTTTTGCTGCCCCGATCAAGGACGCCAAGTACCAGGATGACGACGACCCGTCAAGTTCATCTATGTGTGTGTGTCACTACGCCGGAGTCCTCGGATCCGTCAAGTTCCATTATGTGATGTACAACTACCGTCGACCTTGAAGACCTTGGATTCACCAAGTTCCTACGACGACAAGTGTGACCCTTCGGATGCGCCAAGTTCGTCTACACAAAAATGCCAAGTACCACTCATGTCGGCAAAACCCGCAAGTCGACCCCGAACGATCGACGTCTCGAGGACCGATAGTGCCACTACTTCTACTACCGTCGCAAGAATGGGACCGGAGAGTCCGAAGACCCCAAGTACATCCATGATGACCCGAACATCTACAGAAAAACGTGTACCTCTATCGTCGCCATGTACCCCTACTTCCACTACGACACTGAGAACGTCTACTTCCCCTACACCGCATCGAACTTGGTCCGTTCCGACAACACACTCTTCGAAGGTATAACCCCGAGACGACGCCCGTGAATGAATGTTGCGTGTTGTATAACATGCTCGCGTTTGCACCGTGCCCGACGTGTTTCTTGCATGCTACCCGTTGCCATACCATCGTCTCGTGGGACACCCGGTAACGGGATCACCCCACCATCTCTAGTTATTCTGCTCCCGCCACACCACCTTTTGCACCGGTATCTCCGTGAGCTACCGGAACCGATATGTTACCGTGGCATCATTTTCGGATTCGTTGCCGTGGCACCCCTTTTCATTTCCGCCATGGTGACAAATGCTTCATAATAATGCTCTTTGTCAACTTTTAATAATAATGCATAAAACTTGCTCATTGCCATCCGCATCATGATAACAACTTCAAGATTTTAAAATTGTTGTTGCATTAAATTGCTAATTGCATATGGGGATTTACCAGATCGGTTGTTTGTGACATCCGGCCCCATTTAAATTGTTTAGATGGTGTAGTTTTGTTATGTTTCACCTCTTGACATGCTTAACAACATTTAATATTGTTGAGTACATAACCGAGATCAAACTAAATAACTTGAATGTGGTGTTTTCGTCAATATGCAACGGAGTTGCATGTTGAGCTCCACTTAATTTGTAGGATTGTTTGTGCACTTTGCCATGCCATGCTTCATTAAACCGGACATGCATCATACTTGTTTGTGCATCATGCCATGCTTATGTGATGGTTGTTTACTATGTTGTTTGCTTCTTTTCGGTGTTGCTTCTTCGGGTTAGTTCCGATAACGTCGTGTTTGTGAGGACCCGTTCGACTACGTCCGTTTGTCTTCTTCATGGACTCGTTCTTCTTCCTTGCGGGATTTCAGGCAAGATGATCATACCCTCGAAATCACTTCTATCTTTGCTTGCTAGTTGCTCGCTCTTTTGCTATGCCTATGCTGCGATACCTACCACTTGCTATCATGCCTCCCATATTGTTGAGCCAAGCCTCTAACCCACCTTGTCCTAGCAAACCATTGTTTGGCTATGTTACCGCTTTGCTCAGCCCCTCTTATAGCGTTGTTAGTTGCAGGTGAAGATTGAAGTTTGTTCCTTGTTGGAACATGGAGATGTTGTTCCTTGTTGGAACATGTTTACTTGTTGGGATATCACAATATATCTTATTTAATTAATGCATCTATATACTTGGTAAAGGGTGGAAGGCTCGGCCTTATGCCTGGTGTTTTGTTCCACTCTTGCCGCCCTAGTTTCCGTCATATCGGTGTTATGTTCCCGGATTTTGCGTTCCTTACGCGGTTGGGTTATAATGGGAACCCCTTGACAGTTCGCCTTGAATAAAACTCCTCCAGCAATGCCCAACCTTGGTTTTACCATTTGCCACCTAGCCTTTTCTTTCCCTTGGGTTCTGCAGACTCAAGGGTCATCATTATTTTAACCCCCCCGGGCCAGTGCTCCTCTGAGTGTTGGTCCACCTTGTCAGCCGCCGGTGGCCACCAGGGGCAACTCTGGGCTGGCCTACCGGAAGTTTGGACAATCCGGTGTGCCCTTAAGAAAGAGATATGTGCAGCTCCTATCGGTATTTGTCGGCACATTCGGGCGGTGTTGCTGGTTTAGTTTTACCCTGTCGAAATGTCTTGTAACTGGGATTCCAAGTCTGATCGGGTCTTCCCGGGCTAAGTTGGGACACCCCTGCAGGGATTTGAACTTTCGAAAGCCGTGCCCGTTGTTATGGGCAGGTGGGAATTTGTTAATGTCCGGTTGTAGAAAACCTGAAGTTGACCTTAATTAAAATGCATCAACCGCGTGTGTAACCGTGATGGTCTCTTTCCGGCGGAGTCCGGGAAGTGAACACGGTGTTGGAGTTATGCTTGACGTAGGTTATTCTAGGATCACTTCTTGATCATAGTTGTTCGACCATACTTTTGCTTTCTCTTCTCGCTCTCTTTTGCGAATATGTTAGCCACCATATATGCTAGTCGCTTGCTGCAGCTCCACCTCATACCTTTACCTTACCCATTAGATTAAATAGTCTTGATCGCGAGGGTGCGAGATTGCTGAGTCCCCATGGCTCACAGATCCTTCCAAAACCAGCTTGCAGGTGCCGATGAGACCGTGCAGATGACGCAACCAAGCTCAGGAGGAGCTCAATGAAGATCTTGTCCTTTGTGTTGTTTCGTTCTAGTTGATCAGTAGTGGAGCCTAGTTGGGGTCGATCAGGGACCGTGTTGCATTTGGGGTTCTTCTTTTATTTTGGTTCTGTAGTAGGACCTTGATTGTATTTGTGTGATGTAATGCTTTATTCATGTATTTGTGTGAAGTGGCGATTGTAAGCCAACTATGTATCTTCT
Source organism: Triticum urartu (assembly GCF_003073215.2). Classification (NCBI taxonomy): domain Eukaryota; kingdom Viridiplantae; phylum Streptophyta; class Magnoliopsida; order Poales; family Poaceae; genus Triticum; species Triticum urartu. Next base: position 183,958,677 of record NC_053028.1, on the reverse strand, counting down.
TTCCCTTATGTATTACATGAGTTGTGTGAAGATTACCTCACTTGCGACATTGCTTTCAATGCGGTTATGCCTCTAAGTCATGCTTCACACGTGGGAGATATAGCCGCATCGAGGGCGTTACATCACTTGCGACATTGCTTTCAATGCGGTTATGCCTCTAAGTCATGCTTCACACGTGGGAGATATAGCCGCATCGAGGGCGTTACATTATAGTTACTATGATGTTCAACAAATTGAAGAATTTGTTGCTTTTAAGGGTGCTTACGAAATTGCTTCTTTGATTGAAAAGTATGATGCTACTCTTTACAAATCGGAAAATTTTGCCATACTTAAATATTGCTATGATAATTATGCTTCTAATGCCTATGTTGAACCATATATTGAGTACTATTCTGCTGTCCAAGAAGAGACTAATATTTTTAGGAGTCTATGGAAGAAGAAATTGATGAAACTATGAGCTCATTGGATGAAAAAGATGAGGAGGAGAGGAGGAGAGCGAAGAACAAGAGGAGGAAGAGTGGATTAGCTACCCATGCCCACCTTCTAATGAGAGTAACTCTTCAACTCATACATTGTTTAATTTCCCTTCGTGCTTACCGAAGGATGATTGCTATGATGACTACTATGATCCCGTTGATTTTTTTGAAATATCCCTTTTTGATGATGCTTGCTATGCTTGTGGCCAAGATGCCAATATGAATTATGCTTATGGATATGAACTTGATATAGTTCCTTATGTTAAACATGAAATTGTTGCTATTGCACCCACACATGATAGTCCTATTATCTTTTTGAATTCTCCAAACTACACTATATCAGAGAAGTTTGCTCTTATTAAGAAATATATTGATGGGTTGCCTTTTACCATTGCACATGATGATTTTGATGAATATAATATGCATGTGCTTGCTGCTCCTACTTGCAATTATTATGAGAGAGGAATTATATCACCACCTCTCTATGTTTCCAATACGACAAAATTGCAAGAAACTGTTTATATTATGCATGGGCCTTTACTTTGTGTGCATGAATTATTCTTTTATGACATGCCGATGCATAGGAAGAGAGTTAGACTTCGTTGTTGCATGATATATGTTATTTTGTTCTCACTACTAAATTACAAATCATTGTTAATTAAAATTGGCTTTGATATACCTTGGGATCCGGGTGGATCCATTAATTGAGCACTATATGCCTAGCTTAATGGCTTTAAAGAAAGCGCTGCCAGGGAAACAACCCGGAAGTTTTAGAGAGTCATTTATTTCTGTTGTGTGCTTTTATAAAGTTCAAATATAAAAATAATGTGCCAAGGTTTTCCTTTAGGATGTTTACATTTGCTTGATGGTTTGTACGGTGCAGGACAGAAACTTTGGTTGTAGTGCGAGATTTTACATTTTTAGCTGGAACGTCAAATGGTTCTGATTCGTTTTGCACTGTCTTCCTATACAAATTGTTTATTTTTCCTAATTTTTGTAGAATTTTTCAAGTATCAGAAGTATGGTGAATGTTCAGATTATTACAGACTGTTCTATTTTAGACAGATTCTGTTTTTGATGCATAGTTTGCTTATTTTGATGAAACTATCAATTTATATTAGTGGATTAAGCCATGAAAAAGTTATATTACAGTAGACACAATGCAAAAATAAAATATGAATTGGTTTGCAACAGTACTTAAAGTAGTGATTTGCTTTATTATACTAACGGATCTTACCGAGTTTTCTGTTGAAGTTTTGTGTGGATGAAGTGTTCGATGATCGAGAAGGTCTCGATGTGAGAAGAAGGAAGAGAGGAAAGAGCTCAAGCTTGGGGATGACCAAGGCACCCCAAGTAAATAATCAAGGAGACTCAAGCGTCTAAGCTTGGGGATGCCCCGGAAGGCATCCCCTCTTTCTTCAACACGTATCGGTATGTTTTCGGATTCGTTTCGTTCATGCGATATGTGCAATCTTGGAGCGTCTTTTGCATTTAGTTTTCATTTTTCTTTTATGCGCCATGCTGGTATGAGATAGTCCTTGGTTGATTTATAGAATTATCTATGCACTTCACTTATATCTTTTGAGTATGGCTTTATAGAATGCTTCATGTGCTTCACTTATATCATTTGAAGCTTGGATTGCCTGTTTCTCTTTACATAGACAACCGCCATTTGTAGAATGCTCTTTTGCTTCACTTAAATTTGGAGTGTGGGCATATCTTTCGTAGAAATAACTAAACTCTCTTGCTTCACTTATATCTATTTAGAGAGATGACAGGAATTGGTCATTCACATGGTTAGTCATAAAATCCTACATAAAACTTGTAGATCACTAAATATGATATGTTTGTTTCCTTGCAATAGTTTTGCGATATAAAGATGGTGATATTAGAGTCATGCTAGTGGGTAGTTGTGGATTGTATAAATACTTGTGTTGAGGTTTGTGATTCCCGTAGCATGCACGTATGGTGAACCGTTATGTAACGAAGTTGGAGCATGAGGTATTTATTGATTGTCTTCTTATGAGTGTCGGTCGGGGACGAGCGATGGTATTTTCCTACCAATCTATCCTTCTAGGGGCATGCGTAGTAGTACTTTGCTTCGAGGGCTAATAAACTTTTGCAATAATTATGTGAGTTCTTTATGACTAATGTTGAGTCCATGGATTATACGCACTCTCACCCTTCCATCATTGCTAGCCTCTCTAGTATCGCGCAACTTTCACCGGTACCATAAACCTCCTTATACCTTCCTCAAAACAGCCACCATACCTACCTATTATGGCATTTCCATAGCCATTCCGAGTATATTGCCATGCAACTTTCATCATCATCATATACATGACTTGAGCATTCATTGTCATATTGCTTTGCATGATCGTAAGATAGCTAGCATGATGTTTTCATGGCTTGTCCGTTTTTTGATGTCATTGCTACGCTAGATCATTGCACATCCCGGTACACCGCCAGAGGCATTCATATAGAGTCATACCTTTGTTCTAGATATTGAGTTGTAATATTGAGTTATAAGTAAATAAAAGTGTGATGATCATCAATATTAGAACATTGTCCCATGTGAGGTTATCAAAATAAAAGTGGCCAAAGAAGCCCCCCAAAAAAGAGAGAGGCCAAAGAAGCCTACAAATAAAAGAAAAACAAAAAATGAGAGAAAAAGAGAGAAGGGGCAATGTTACTATCCTTTTACCACACTTGTGCTTCAAAGTAGCACCATGTTCTTCATATAGAGAGTCTCTTGAGTTATCACTTTCATATACTAGTGGGAATTTTCATTATAGAACTTGGCTTGTATATTCCAACGATGGGCTTCCTCAAATGCCCTAGGTATTCATGAGCAAGCAAGTTGGATGCACACCCACTTAGTTTCAGTTTGAGCTTTCATATACTTATAGCTCTAGTGCATCCGTTGCATGGCAATCCCTACTCACTCACATTGATATCTATTGATGGGCATCTCCATAGCCCGTTGATACGCCTAGTTGATGTGAGACTATCTTCTCCTTTTTTTCTTCTCCACAACCACCATTCTATTCCACCTATAGTGCTATCTCCATGGCTAACGCTCATGTATTGCGTGAAGGTTGAAAATGCTGAAGCGCGTTAAAAAGTATGAACCAATTGCTCGGCTTGTCATCGGGGTTGTGCATGATGTGAGTATTTTGTGTGGTGAAGATGGAGCATAGCCAGACTATATGCTTTTGTAGGGATAACTTTCTTTGGCCATGTTATTTTGAAAAGACATGATTGCTTTATTAGTAGGCTTGAATTATTATTGTTTTTATGTCAAATGATAGACTATTGCTTTGAATCACTCGTATCTTAATATTCATGCCATGATTAGATATGTGATCAAGATTATGCTAGGTAGCATTCCACATCAAAAATTATCTTTTTTATCATTTACCTACTCGAGGACGAGCAGGAATTAAGCTTGGGGATGCTCATACGTCTCTGTCGTATCTATAATTTTTGATTGTTCCATGCCAATATTCTACAACTTTCATATACTTTTGGCAACTTTTTATACTATTTTTGGGACTAACATATTGATCCAGTGCCCATTGCCAGTTCATTTTGTTGCATTTTTTTGTTTGGCAGAATATCCATATCAAACAGAGTCCAAACGGGATAAAAATTGATGGAGATTTTTTTGGAATATATATGATTTTTGGGAAGAAAAATCCACGCGAGACGGTGCCCGAGGTGGCCACGAGGCATGGGGGCGCACCTGCCCCCCCTGGGCGCGCCCCTGACCCTCGTGGGCCACCCGTAAGGCAGTTGATGCCCTTCTTTCCCTGCAAGAAAGATAATTTCCGGATAGAGATCGTGTCAAAATTTCAGCCCAATCGGAGTTACGGATCTCCGGAAATATAAGAAACGGTGAAAGGGTAGAATCTGAGTACGCAGAAACAGAGAGAGACAGATCCAATCTCAGAGGGGCTCTCGCCCCTCCCAGGCCATGGACCAGAGGGGAAACCCTTCTCCCATCTAGGGAGGAGTTCAAGGAAGAAGAAGAAGGAGGGGGGCTCTCTCCCCCTCGCTTCCGGTGGCACCGGAGTGCCACCGGGGGCCATCATCATCACCGCGATCTACACCAACACCTCCGCCATCTTCACCAACACCTCCATCACCTTCCCCCTCTATCTACAGCGGTCCACTCTCCCGCAACCCACTGTAGCCTCTACTTGAACATGGTGCTTTATGCTTCATATTATTATCCAATGATGTGTTGGCATCCTATGATGTCTGAGTAGATTTTCATTGTCCTGTCGGTGGTTGATGAATTGCTATGATTGATTTAATTTGCTTGTGGTTATGTTCTTGTCCTTTGGTGCACATCATATGATTGCGTGCGTGGATCACACCCTAGGGTTAGTTGTATGTTGATAGGACTATGTATTGGAGGGCAAGAGTGACAAAAGCTTCAACCTAGCATAGAAATTGATGCATACGGGATTGAAGGGGGACCGATATATCTTAATGCTATGGTTGGGTTTTACCTTAATGAACATTAGTAGTTGTGGATGCTTGCTGATAGTTCCAATCATAAGTGCATAGAATTCCAAGTCAGGGATGACATGCTAGCAGTGGCCTCTCCCACATAATACTTGCTATCGGTCTAGTAAAGTAGTCAATTGCTTAGGGGCAATTTCGCAACTCCTACCACCACTTTTCCACAGTCGCTATATTTACTTTATTGTTTCTTTATCTAAACAGCCCCTACTTTTTATTTACATACTCTTTATTATCTTGCAAACCTATCCAACAACACCTACAAAGTACTGCTAGTTTCATACTTGTTCTAGGTAAAGCGAACGTCAATCGTGCGTAGAGTTGTATTGGTGGTCGATAGAACTTGAGGGAATATTTGCTCCTTTTCCAGCCCAGAATCCCAGCTACCGGCATTCTCCCTCTTCATGTAAACCTTGTAAAATAAGAGAGAATAGGCATAAGTATTGTGACATAATGTGTAATAACAGCCCAAAATGAAACAAATATCGATATAAAAGCATGATGCAAAATGGACGTATCAACTCCCCCAAGCTTAGACCTCACTTGTCCTCAAGCGAAAAGCCGAAATGGAAAAATATGTCCACATGTTTAGAGATAGAGGTGTCGATAAAAAATAAAATACGAACATGAGGGCATCATGATCATTCTTAGAACAGCAACTTATATAATTCTTGTCATATGATTTCTTATGCTAGAGTAATAATTCAATCACAATTTCAAGTCTGAATAGTGAACTTCATTGAAAACTAACAAACTATAATCTCAGTCATTGGAGCAACTACAATTTATCATAACATAGGAAAGACTCAATATACAAGAGCTTTTCAGCAAGTCCACATACTCAACTATCATATAATCTTTCACAATTGCTGACACTCACGCAATACTTATGGGTATGGAGTTTTAATCGGACACAGAGAAAGATAGGGGCTTATAGTTTTGCCTCCCAATGTTTTACCTCAAGGGTAATTTCAACGGTAATAGTTCATGAAAACTCACATCCAATTAGCCATATATACCAGGATCTTTCCAACATACTGTGCTTGCCAAAGGATAAAATGTAAAAAGGAAGGGTGAAGATCACCATGACTCTTATGCAATGTAGGAGATAAAAGTAAAAGATAAGCCCTTCACAGAGGGAAGCAGAGGTTGTCATGTGCTTTTATGGTTGGATGCACAAAATCTTAATGCGAAAGAACGTCACTTTATATTGCCACTTGTGATATGGACCTTTATTATGCAGTCTGTCGCTTTTATTTCTTCCATATCACACGATCATATAAAGTTTATTTTCTCCCACACTAATAAGTCATACATATTTAAAGAGCAATTTTATTGCTTTGCACCGATGACAACTTACTTGGAGGATCTTACTCAATCCATAGGTAGGTATGGTGGACTCTCATGGCAAACAGGTTTAAGGGTATTTGGAAGCACAAGTAGTATCTCTACTTGGTGCTATGAATTTGGCTAGCATGAGATGGAAAGGCAAGCTCAACCATCTTGGATGATCCATGACAATATAATTTATCTCAGATGTAAGAAAACATAACCCATTACGTTGTCTTCCTTGTTCAACATCAACTCTTTAGCATGTCATATTTTAATGAGTGCTCACAATCATAAAAGATGTCCAAGATAGTATATCTATATGTGAAGACCTCTCTTTCTTTATTACTTCCTATTAATTGCAACGATGACCAAAACTATGTTTGTCAACCCTCGACAACTTTTATTCATCATACTTTTTCTATGTGAGCTCATTACTCTCCATAAGACTCACATGATCTCTTTGTTTCTTTTTATTTCTTTCTCTTTTCTCTTATTCCCTTAGGATCATGGCAAAATAATCAAGCCCTTGACTCAACACTAATCTTTATTATATAGCTCACGGACTCGATTACATAGAAGGATTATAAAGCAAAACTCATGACTAGATCATACTAAGAACTTTTATTCTACTAGATCAAGATATTACCAAAAGGATCGAACTAAGAAAAACGGTAAAGATAAAAGTGATGGTGATACGATACCGGGGCACTCCCCCAAGCTTGGCATTGCCAAGGGGAGTGCCCATACCCATGTGGTTATGTCTCCTTTGTTGGTGAAGAAGGTGGAGTTGTTGATGATGGATAGTTCCACATTGAGCGTAGGAGGTCTTCTAACTTGCGGATAATGCCCTTGAGTGTGATGATATGCTCCTTCAACAAAATATTTTCACGTGTGAGATACTTATTTTGTATACAAGCTAACTAAATCATCTTGAAAGCTTCGATCTCTGTTGGGGTAAGAAGATTGTGATCAAGTTGAAGGGTGTCTTCTGTTCCCGGAACTTGGTCCTCCATAGCCTTCTTGATCCCTTCATCATTGTTGATCTCCATGGGTTCTTCTCTCTTCAGCTCTATCTTCATTAGCCAAGCATCGTTGCCCTCATGGTTGGAGGAGGAGGGAGACGACATAGTGCCTGGCCTTGACAACCTTGACAGAAAATAGCTCGAAACAAAGACAGGAGATTTTTGCGTGATACGGGAGTCAAAACCTCCGGGAGATTATATACTAAATTTTTACCGACCAAAATACATGTCGTGTACGAAAACGGAGTCCAGAAAGCACACGAGGTGCCCACGAGGTAGGGGGCGCGCCCTCCACCCTCGTGGAGCCCTCGTGTCCTTCCCGGACTGCTTCTTATTTTTCTATTTTTCTAAATATTCCAAAATGGAGAAATATTGCCTTTAAAACTGTTTTGGAGTCGGTTTACTTACCGTACCACATACATATTCCTTTTCGGAGTCTGAAACATTCCGTAAAGTGTCCCTTATGTATTTCTCTAGGGTTACGGTTTCAATAACATTGGTTTCACCATTTATGGGATTACCTGAGATATAATGTTTGATTCTTTGACCGTTCACCACCTTCGTAATTGTTCCTTCGAAGTTGTTGATTTTTATGGCACCGGAACGATAGACCTCCTCGATAACGTAAGGACCTTCCCATTTAGAGAGAAATTTTCCTGCAAAAAATCTTAAATGAGAGTTGTATAGCAATACATAATCACCTACATTAAACTCACGCTTTTGTATTCTTTTGTCATGCCATCTTTTAACTTTTTCTTTAAACAACTTGGCATTTTCATAGGCCTGGGTTCTCCATTCATCAAGTGAGCTAATATCAAATAGGCTCTTCTCACCGGGAAGTTTAAGATCATAATTGAGTTCTTTAATGGCCCAATATGCCTTGTGTTCTAGTTCGAGAGGTAGGTGACATGCTTTTCCATAAACCATTTTATACGGAGACATACCCATAGGATTTTTATATGCAGTTCTATAGGCCCATAATGCATCACCAAGTTTCTCGGACCAATTCTTTCTAGATCTATTAACAGTCTTTTGCAAAATTAATTTGAGCTCTCTATTACTCAATTCTACTTGACCACTAGACTGTGGGTGATAAGGAGATGTGATTCTATGGTTAACATCATATTTAGCAAGCATTTTATGGAAAGCACCATGAATAAAATGTGAACCACCATCAGTCATTAAATATCTAGGGACTCCAAATCTTGGAAAATAACTTCTTTAAGCATTTTAATAGAAGTGTTATGATCAGCACTACTAGTTGGAATAGCTTCTATCCACTTAGTAACATAATCAACATCAACTAAAATATGTGTATATCCATTAGAGGAAGGAAAGGGTCCCATATAGTCAAAGCCCCAAACATCAAATGGTTCAATAACGAGTGAATAGTTCATAGGCATTTCTTAACGTTTACTAATATTACCAATTCTTTGACATTCATCACAAGATAAGACAAACTTACGGGCATCCTTGAAGAGAGTAGGCCAATAAAAACCAGATTGCAATACCTTATGTGCAGTTCTATCTCCAGCATTGTGTCCTCCATAAGCTTCGGAGTGACACTTGCGTAGGATCTGTTCCTATTCATGCTCAGGTACACAACGTCTAATAACACCATCTACTCCTTCTTTATAAAGATGTGGATCATCCCAAAAGTAATGGCTCAAATCATAGAAGAACTTTTTCTTTTGCTGGTATGTGAAACTAGGTGGTATAAACTTAGCAACAATGTAATTAGCATAATCAGCATACCATGGAGCAGTATGAGAAGCATTTATGACATTTAATTGCTCATCAGGAAAGCTATCATCAATAGGTAGTGGGTCATCAAGCACATTTTCTAACCTAGACAAGTTGTCTGCAACGGGGTTCTCAGCTCCCTTTCTATCAACAATATATAAGTCAAATTCTTGTAGCAAGAGAACCCATCTAATAAGTCTAGGTTGAGCATCTTTCTTTTCCATGAGATATTTAATAGCAGCATGATCAGTGTGAATAGTTACTTTAGAATCAACAATATAAGGTCTAAACTTATCACAAGCAAATACAACTGCTAAGAATTCTTTTTCAGTGGTAGCATAATTTCTTTGAGCATTGTCTAGGGTTTTACTAGCATATTGAATAACATTTAATTTCTTATCAACTCTTTGCCCTAGAACAGCACCGACAGCATAATCACTAGCATCACACATAATTTCAAAGGGTAAATTCCAATCAGGTGGCTGAACAATAGGTGCAGAGATCAATGCTTTCTTAAGAATTTCAAATGCTTCTACACAATCATCATCAAAAACAAATGGTATATCTTTTTGTAATAAATTAGTCAGAGGCCGAGAAATTTTTGAGAAGTCCTTAATGAACCTCCTATAAAATCCGACATGACCAAGGAAACTTCGTATACCTTTGATGTCCTTGGGACATGGCATCTTCTCAATAGCATCAATCTTGGCTTTATCAACCTCAATACCTCTTTCAGAAACTTTGTGCCCCAAGACAATACCTTCATTAACCATAAAGTGGCACTTTTCCCAATTCAAGACAAGATTAGTTTCTCCACATCTCTGCAAAACTCGATCAAGATTGCTCAAAGCAATCATCAAAAGAAGATCCATAGATGGAGAAATCGTCCATGAAAACCTCACAAATCTTTTCACAAAAGTTAGAGAATATAGCCATCATGCATCTTTGAAAAGTAGCGGGTGCATTACATAGACCAAAAGGCATACGTCTATAAGCAAAAGTACCAAAAGGGCAAGTAAAAGTAGTCTTTGATTGATCTTTGGCTAACACAGGTATTTGAGAGAAACCAGAATAACCATCTAGGAAGCAAAAATGTGTATGTTTGGATAATCTTTTTAGCATTTGATCGATAAAAGGTAAGGGGTAATGATCCTTTTTAGTGGCCTTATTTAATTTACGGAAATCAATTACCATCCTATAACCTGTAATAATTCTTTGAGGAGTCAATTCATCTTTATCATTAGGAACAACAGTAATACCTCCCTTCTTAGGGACACAATGGACAGGACTTACCCACTGACTATCAGCAACGGGATAGATTATACCTGCCTCAAGGAGCTTTAGTATTTCCTTTCTTACCACTTCTTTCATTTTAGGATTCAGCCGGCGTTGATGATCACGAACTGGTTTAGCAGCTTCTTCCAAATTAATTTTATGTTGACATAAAGTGGGAGTAATGCCCTTAAGATCATCAAGAGTATACCCAATTGCAGCATGGTGCTTCTTCAGAGTTTTCAATAATCTCTCTTCCTCATGCTCTGAAAGGTTAGCACTAATAATAACAGGATATATCTTTTTCTCATCAAGATAAGCATATTTAAGAGTATCAGGCAACGGTTTAAGCTCAAACACAGGATCACCCTTGGGTGGAGGAGGATCCCCTAGGATTTCAATAGGTAAATTGTTTTTTAGAATAGGTTCCTATTTAAAGAATACCTCATCTATTTCCCTTCTTTCATTCATAAACATATCATTTTCATGGTCTAGCAAATATTGTTCTAAAGGATCACTAGGAGGTACGGCAATAGAAGCAAGACCAATAATTTCATCCTTACTGGGAAATTATTCTTCACAGAGTTGTCTACTAAATTTAGAGAAATTAAATTCATGAGTCATATCATCTAAACCGATAGTAACAACATCCCTTTTGCAATCTATGGTAGCATTAACAGTGTTCAAGAAGCGTCTACCAAATATAATGGGACAAAAGCTATCTTGTGGGGAACCAAGAACGAGAAAATCAGCAGGATATTTAGTTTTCCCACACAAGACTTCAACATCTCTAACAATTCCCATTGGTGAAATAGATCTCTATTAGCAAGTTTAATTGTGACATCAATATATCTTCTAACTCAACAGGTGCAATATCATGCATAATTTCTCTATAAAGGCTAATAGGTATTGCACTAGCACTGGCACCCATATCACATAAGCCATGATAACAGTGATCTCCTATTTTAACAGAAATAACAGGCATGCCTACCACAGGTCTAGGTTTATCTTTAGCACAAGGTTTAGCAATTCTAGCAGTTTCATCACAGAAATAAATAACATGCCCATCAATATTATCAGACAAGAGATCTTTAACAATAGCAATATTAGGTTCAACTTTAACTTGCTCAGGAGGTGTATAGGTTTTAATATCGCTTTTACGAACCACAGTTGAAGCTTTAGCATGATCCTTTATCCTAACAGGGAAATGTGGTTTCTCAACATAAGCAGTAGGAATAATAGGATCATTATAAGTGACAATCTTTTCTTTAACTTTAATAGGTGCAGCTACTTTTACTTCTATGGGAGGATGATATTTAAACCACTTCTCCTTGGGGAGATCAACATAAGTAGCAAGAGATTCATAGAAAGAAGCTACTATCTCAGAGTCAAGTCCATATTTAGTGCTAAATTTACGAAAAATATTGGTATCCATAAAAGATTTAACACAATCAAAACTAGGTGTCATACCTGACTCCTTACCTTTGTCGAGGTCCCAATCTTCAGAGTTGCATTTAATTCTTTCCAATAAATCCCATT